>NC_068388.1:6036249-6161249 GCF_023724105.1 Carassius gibelio | reverse complement strand
AAATGAAGAATATAAGCAGCAGTAAACCCAAAATTTCTATTAAGAACTTCCTGTTTGCATTATATTGGTGTTATGTGTAAGTATGTCATAGTGAATCTTTGTAAAGAATCTATAAGAAATCCATTAGCCGTACATACAATAGCTTTATATTTCTGTGAGTCAGAGTTTAAGATGATACTGAGTATGTCAACACTTGAGCTGACAGGAATGCTGGGTAACAAATTGCTTTCGGTCAGAGGAAACCCTCAAGTCATCACTTTTCTTCCTCATGGTTCAACCTATACGGGAAAGCCGAAACAAAGGTTTCTTCAACAGCCGAAACAGAATATTACAAACAATTTAAGAAATTGCAATTACAAAGAAAATTAAGCCGTTATAACGAGAAAACAACTTTCGTTATGTCGAGATAACAAGAAAATTAAGTCGTTATAACGAGAAAACAAGAAGGAAATAAATGATAATGCATGGCCGCTTAGAACTTCCGTAGATATCCTAGTGAGTATAAAAAGAAATGTGTTTAGTTGTTCACTGCAGCTGAAACAAAAAGTAAAGGTGTCGCCAACAAATCCTCCATAACTGGAAATGTCATGGGCAGAAGATATTTTGCACACCCTGGCAGATGACCTTCCCCTGAGCGGAGATATTGATTACTGTACAGATATTGATTACTGTACAGGAGCTCTTCCAGAGGATGTGATGTCTCATTGCATATTCCAATTTTTTTTTTTTTTTTGTGTGTAAACATTCATAAAACAAAACTATTTGTAAGATTTAATTTCCATGACATTTCAGTGATAATTTGAGCTATAACTGAAAAATTGCCTATGTTAACATAATCTAGACTGTCAGAATACCTTGATTTACTGTAGTAATTAAGCTATTCATAATATGAGGTATATGACATGGTGTGAAATTCCCTGTCTCATAGTGCTGCAGTGGCCGAGTGTGTACAGTGTGTCTTCGTGCCAACCTCAGGCCATTTCTCTCATGCCCCAGCTTAGCCATGCATTAGCACCCTACAAAACACTATGGCTAAAGTCTCTGACCCTGCCACCACCCTCTGCCTCCAGTGACTGCTGACACACTACACACAGACTGACTCCCCTCAAAATAACCCTTTGACCCAAGATGGAGTTTCATATAGTCTTCTAAAATTAATTACATTCAGAAAGAGTGTATACTTGGATAGGTTTTATATGGATGTAATGTGACAGCAGTTCCACCAGTAAAAGAAAAAACACAACTCACGTCTCTGAGCTCCTGCACCAGGGCGTTGAGACGTTCAGTCTCCGCTTGGGCATTGGAGGCCACGGAGCTGCTCAGGTTGAGCTGGGTTTGAAGGTCCACCAGACGTCCCGTATAATAGGCCTCTTTGGAGGCAGACTCCTGCAACAATGTCTCTTCATTTGTCTCGCCATCCTCAGCTACTTTACGCTGGTTGGTGTACGCCTGACCGAACGCCTAGAGGAAAATGAACGACAGAAACAGAAAAGGGGTGTTTAAGGAAGTGTCTACAAAAATGATGACTGTATTCACAACAGCCTACAACCATAGTACCAAACAGCTGATGGTAGCCATTGACTTGCATACAGTATATAATTATTTTCCACACTATGGAAGTCAATGGCTACCGTCAACTGTTCGTTTACCAACATTCTTCAGAATATCTTCTTCTGCGCTCAACAGAATAAAGAAAACCATACAGGTTTGGAACAACTTGAGAATGATGTTGCATAAATGATGACAGATATTTAATTTTGTTTTAAGTATACTGTGCCTCTGCATATTTTATCATTGCATAACAGCATACCAGTTCATGACAAAAGATCACGCAATTAACACTGACAGATATGTGCCATTAGCAAGTGCCAAGAATAATTAGGTGACACGAATGAATAGACTAATATGATAAATGATCCCAAATCAACAAAACCAATGTGATCTGATATTACAGAAAGCGACAAGGCATTAAGATTTGATCTCGCTCAGAAAAATCAAAGGTGTATCAATATTACTGTTAGATGCGATGTGTTTGTTAATGTAAGTGTAATGTAATTTGAATTTAAAATCACACTTCCCGGTGAGAAAAACTGCTCCACCCTTCCTCTCTGATCACCTGCCCAGGCAAAGTGCTCCACTTCAAGGTAACTGAGATAATATTTCAGCTGCTCACTCGAATCAATAGAAACAGTGTTCTGATTCCCCTGACACAGGTTTTCACTCCATGCAGATCCGCTGTTTCATGACTTAAGCATCCTGTCTTGATTGGAAGATGATGGTAGATGGTAAACAGGAAGGAGGAATAAGCCAGGGTTAACAGTCTGACCTGTTCTGAAAAATTATCACAACGCTAATCAGTATTTGAAGATTATTAAATCTATTGCTCGTTTTATGGTTTCATGACTCATGATTGCACATGTGCATTATGGTGCATTTTAAGTCTTTAAAGCAAAAATGACAGTAAACGGCAAGTGCAGGTTATATGGTGTCTCTGTGATGCTCACAATACCTGAGCCATTATGAGAGAAGCATAACTGAGATGAGTAACAGCGGAGACCACCCATCTGAAGAGAAATCAATTAAATACACACTAAAAAGCGGAAGAGAAGTGTATATGGAGGGGCGAAAAAATCAATTGGAGTACTGGTGGCACCTTACAGCCAATCTGAATGAAAAGTTGCTGATGTGGATAGAGAAAATGTCAAATACTGGAACGGCTTTCCCAAGCACTGAATCAATTCCAGTCATAACTAATTTAAGAAAGAAAGATTTCAAGAAACACAAAATTTCGGGTAAATGCAAAAATTTGTTTTATATGTAAAGATATTTAGACATATTTCTTCTAAATAAACCCAAACTAAATATTTTACAAAAACATAAAAAATAAAACAAAATAACATAATAAAATATAACGTATTATAGTGATGAGAAATTAAATAAAAATATCAGTATAAAAAAAAAAAATCATAATGGTCCAGAAATTATTTAATGCAATAAATAAATAAATGCACAATGATATGTTATTTATCCTATTAACTGTTTAGTTTTATGAGCAGATATTAGCCATGTATTAGAGTGTAAACAACATGAGATTTCTTTCTTTCTTTCTTTTTTAGTGCCTATAGTGGATCAGAGTGTATTTTCTGTTGTGACCACAGGTCATTTATCATACTTGCCCATTTCATGAACATGAACAAAGAAAACACTCCCATTACATATTATTTTTATTATTATTGTCAGGAATTTGATTTATATTTGACCTGATTCTCAAATTCTACCTAATAATCCAGATTCAGTGGTTAAATGGTCACTCCCACAACATTATCAATGATTAATGACTTACAGTTCAGTATATTTCTTAGACAAAGATACTATATGGCTTCTGAAGACTAGTGAATATAATCCTTTACATTTGGGGGTGTACTATCTCTTTAACACTCACAGTTTTTTCTGTCCTTTTGATTACTGAACTCTGGGGAGAAGGCACAAAAGCTAATGGACACACCGCGTTGATTAATTCAGTGACAGAAGTGTGAATAAGCTCTCATTGTGATTTAAAATGAGGGGCTGTCAATGTCCCAGAATCCCTGCTGAAGGCCCTCTGCCTCCCAGCTGCGCTCTGAGAGAGAACAAGAGAGAGATGTATGGACTCTCGTATCAGACGTTGCTGTGACCACAGACTCGATCTTTGCTGTATAATGTAGGAGGCAGATGGCTTGTGGAGACAGTGTGTCCATAAAGCTGAATTTGTCCATCTGGTTCCTGTTATTTAAAACGGGCAGTCACACCACGATGCCCACTCAATAGCTAATCTCTAACCTTGTCTCTGAATTTTAAGTTTGTGATTTTTATGGCATATTCAATTTTTATACATGAAACTCAAAAAAAAAAAAAAAAAGTCAGCCATATTTCTTCCAAATAAATAAAGAATTTGTGTATTTAATATTACATGTGTGTGTGTGTAATAAATATAATATTAAATATTATGAAAATTATATATATATATATATATATATTAGATGTATATACACTGTATATATATACACACGGAATATACTGTATACACACACACACATTCATATATATATATATATATATATATATATATATATATATATATATACACACACACACACGTTTTTATTATATAAAATGTAAATATGATTTTAAATGTGATTAAAAAAATTTTAATAGTAGATAAAATGAAACTAAATTCTTAAACACTAAATATATCTATAAACATAATAAGTATAAATATACTATATCCTGCATCTTGCAAGCATCACTATAACTGTCTGGTATTAGATTGTATGTTACATACATCTACTGTACAACAAATATGTTTTATATATATCTACAACAACAGGAAGTATCTGAAAGCACAAGTGCCAACAGCTACAGCTACGATAACATTAAACTCCATACTGTGCAAACATTAATTTGAATTCACCTCTTTCATGAGAACATACGTGAGTATAGGAAACAGAAAGAAAAGACAAAAGCGAGAGAAAGAGAGTGCTCAGAGCAGACATCAGTCAGTGTTGTCAGTGATTTGTTCCAGACAGTCGTGGTCGCAGCGTCTGTGTGTCTATGACAGCAGGACCGCTGCCAGCACAACCCAGAAAATCCTTGTTATTTCCGTAACTAGGCCACAGTCAAACTTTGCATCATCTATCTCATTCATTCAAGGGTATTGGTGGTTAGTATGCATCTTGCTTGCATCAACGATATGTTATGGTATCAGTTCAATTTGCAAGATTATTTTATATACAAAAGTAAAACTTGCTAACCTAAGTATGGTGACAATATTTAACTGCATGTGACAACAAACCTTAGAAAGAGAGAGTAACTGGCACAACAAAGTTCTGCACACTCCTAACAAACCTCCTCATGACTCACACAAAAATTAATCCCAACATAAATCACACACTGATTTGAACCCTAACATCAGCACATATGGCCAAACAATGTACGAAAAAGTGAGCTCATCAGATTCATTTCTGATTGCTCCATTTAATAGCCCTATACTGTAAATACGCTGTACAGTATGTTGTCGTACACATACTTTTGTGACATTAATTCTGTAAATGACACAAAATTTTCAGTCTCTGTCTGTTTAACCTCATAATTAACTCACACTTTATACAAAAAATGGGATCTAGACATAAAATGGCATTCTTTAGAACATAACCCTATATGTACTATTACAACCATCTTTCATAAATTGCCCGTATAGGCATGTATTTGCTGCAAAAAACTGTCTGAAATTTCAGTGACAAAACTATAAATTCATCTTTTAACTATTCATTATTCATACGATCCTGCACCAAATCCCTAAAATCTGTCTAGAACTGCCACTAATGAGATGAGGTGTCCAAAACCTAGTGAGCTGTCTATGTAGTATACACTGGCAAAATAAACTGCATTTTACCGGAATGGAAAAGCAGAACAGTAGCAACCTAACACTAACAATCTTAATCTTAGCTAACACTAGATGGCTCAGAAGTTGGCATCTTGCTAGTCTGATGAGCAGTGTTGGAAAGTTGGAAAATTACTTTTAAAAGTAATGCATATTGTGTTACTCCTAAAAAAGTAACTATTACGTTACTTAGTTACTTTTACACCAAATGTTAAATGAATAAGCCTCAGGCAGAAGGAAATGGAAATTCACGTCTGTACAGAGGAGGGCACAGCTCAATCAAAGCCATTCTGGGCTGCATGAAGAATAGGATGCAGGAGAAGAAAGTTCTGCACTCTTCAACAATAAAAAACAACAACAACAGCAAAAAACACAAATGCTATGTTTATCTAGAGTCATTTTGCTTATAACATGTGGTTGAATTGGATCATCATAGGTCAGCAGCACAGAAATTGGTTATTAAAATGGGATTCATTACATAAAGAATATTTGAATATTATTGCAGGTTTGCATCATATTCTGAGTTTGTATTTCACAGTTTTCTTTTATTTTTGAGGAAAACTGTATATGCTTTTGTGCAAGTGACTTGAGCAAATGCATGATCACATTTAGTCTAGAACTACAGTACAGTGCCCATCATGTTTACACCATGCACACAACACTTCTGCACTTACTCTCTCAGATATTTATTTCTCTAGTTACTCAAAAAAATTAATCTAATTCCATAACTTGTGGTACTTGTAATGCGCTACCCCAACACTGCTAATGAGTAAGTAGTTGAATCCAAAATCACATTGTTTTAGAGCATGTACTGAATTAGATTAAGAACAAACTTCTTGACCATTGAAACACATTCAGTAGATACTATATACAGAAGTACAGTATGAATGCAGACCCAAACAAAATACATCAGCCATCTTGGCATTGTCCTTATACCTGTCTGAAATAAAGGTGGACTATGTCATATATACAAATAATATACATTATATAAAATATCTTTACAATTAAATACATTTTTAATCATTTGGAACTAAACATGCATTCATAAAATTTACACTTTCAGCATTTTTCATAACCTCCTCAACACATAAATGTATGTTTGAGCCAGAGGTATTGAGAAAACAATTGCTCTGTTGCAGCAATAGTCTCACCCTCATCTGTAACCTTTAAAACTAACATATTTGTCTGAATTACCTCAAGGCAAAGTCCTTAGAGGGAAAGACACAAGAGGACTTGTGGTGATGCTGCCAGTTCACAGATTTATCATCATGACTCAGACAGAGAGCGTGTCAGAGTTTCAAAGGCTTCCTGTCAGTGTGAAGAAATATAGATTGAACCAGACACATTAGAAAGCCAGCATTATGGAGTCCCATGGCACAGTATATTACCAAAGGAGTCATATATAGAAAACAGTAAGCTTAACAAGTAAAAGCTTTGCAGAAAAAGCCTCATAAAACAAAATAAAGTAACACTTTATTTTAAGGTGTCCTTGTTTCACGTTACATGTACTTACTATTATAATAACAATTAATTATGCATTATTTATAATTTTAAAGGAAAAATAGGTTGATTTTAAATTTCATGGCATCAACACTTCTCAAAAAAGTTGGGACAGGTCCATGTTTACCACTGTGTGGCATCCCCTCTTCTTTTTATAACAGTCTGTAAATGTCTGGGACTGAGGAGACAAGTTGCTCAAGTTTAGGAATAGGAATGTTGTCCCATTCTTATCTAATTCTTATCTAATATCTTATTACCATAGAGAAAAAGCCTTTGCTTCTGGATCATGTTTAGTTATGGCTTCTTTTTTGACCTATAGAGTTTTAGTTTTAGAGTTTTAATTTCCATTACAGTAGCATTCCTGTATGTGATGCAGTGCCGTCTAAGGGCCCGAAGATCGCGGGCATCTAGTATGGTTTATTTTAATTTCTGTTTATAAAGACAAAGGGAGGAGGATATACATACAAAATGTGTTCTTCAGTCACACACATCTGCAGCAATGCACCACTTCTTATTCACTGCAACACATGTTCAGCTGACAGTGTTATGCAGGGCGAGAATAATAGAAGACTGTATTGCTCCAAAGGAGCAATAGGAGCCCAGAGCAAGTAAAGAGGCTTTTCTTCTTCATTTTACCTTGTTGGAAGAGATTTGATTCTGTTTAAAATTGAAATTCACAGCATGCATAGTATCTATAAACAGCAGATGAAAACTGCCTCATCTTTAGTTGAACAGAGCCACTTAAATCTCTTATTCTGGGTAAGCATTAATGCACATCAGCACTGCACACTGCCAGTTGATGTGAAAATTATCTGCAGCTTGAACGGTGGTTTACTTCAATGATAAATGATTACCTCATCATACTAAATAGTCAACAGTAAATTTGCTCCACCTCCTGAGGCAATGAAAACAAGTCCATTCATCACAGTTAAAATGGTATGATTTGGTTTTATATGGTATGCTGTCACTCCTTTTTTCTCTTTTTTAGAGTGCCGTCAGTCATAGGCACAGACTACGCCAGGTCTGCAGTATTTAAGGGCAGTAAACTGCCCCGTATAGAGAGGATGTATTCCAGTCCTCTGCCTCAAGCATCTTATAACAATGTCACTTAGTAGCCATCCTTAGAGAGCGAGCGTCCTACATACATGCTGGGAAGGGAGCTGAGGCAGGACAGGGTCCCATTTAATCAGCACACAGGCCAGGAGCCAAGCATGGGCCACTACCACCTGAACACACAAACACTGAAGAGCGGGAAACTTCCACAAAAATAAAATTAGCTGATTTAAGGTTTGAAAATGTTGAAAATTCATTAAAAAAAATGAAAATGTATTTTTTAGGTGCACTATATAATAATATCTTTATTTAATACTCATTTTTTATGAGTAGAGATACTTGTAAGTAGAGATACTTGAAGACAAAGAGAGAGAAGTACAGGAAATGTGCTGATGACTGTGATACACTCTATAAGGCAGCAAATGGATTTGTCACACTTAGAGGGAGAACAAATAAGGGATATAGAGTCTATAGTCTACAATTGGCTGAAACAATCATAACTGTAAGAGCAGAGTACAGACTTTATTCATTTCATTGACAGAGGCCACAGTTTCTTTTACAGCAGCCAGTGAAGTTGCAGTCTAGAAAGTTGAAGAAAAGCAACAATCAATACATACACCCATGGGTAAAGCAGACCAGCTCTTTCCCAAAGTCTCATTGCAGCAGAAATAACAAGCAAAAAACTGCAGGGTCCTAGGCAGTTTCTGCACTGAGGGATGTAAACAGTACAGGCCTGAAACCGTACCTGTTCTGTGGAGCCACTACTGTTTGATATTTTCAGATCCACCCAGAACTCGGAAAATCACTGGAGACAGCGTGTGTGAGAGAGGAGAGGCGATGGATGAGGTGTGGCTGGCGGCGTGTGATGGGGCACACCTGATGGAAATGGAGCTTCATCACCACCACGGTTTAAAAGTCCAATGAGCCTCTCCCCGAGAGACTGGTCTCATCCCTCTGCATGCACACTGGTGTCCTCGTGGGTCCAGGAAGGGTGCTTAGAAGGACTCCCGCGCTGCCAGAGATGTGAGCTGCTGGACCTGCGGTCCGGATGAGAACTACACCCGTTTACACGGCCTTCAGGCAAGAATGCCAGGCTGTCTATCCCCTTCAAATGCTACGGTCAGCTAGAAGGATGCAGCCGCTGGAAGAAGCCGCCGCCCCTAAATAAATAATTTATTTAATTAATCTTGCATGTTTTAATTTTAACAGTGAACCTCTATTGTGCAGCACTTTGTTTGCCAAAAGTAAAATGAATTGTTACATTTTTGTTTGATTATGTTTTAAAAGATTAAACTTGATTAAAATGTTTTATTTGCTCCTTTGATAATTAATTTGTAAATAAATTGATGCTACCATTTTTGATAATTAATTTGTATTAAATCACAAATGCAGTAAATTTGGACTGACACCACAGAATTTCAGAAAACAAATTCCTATTATTATATATATATGAAATAGTGATCCCCTATAAGTAAAAAATGAATTAGGTCTTTTCTCTGTAGTGGCAGTGAAAATGCTGTTTATTGGTATTAATTTGAGTGTGGTGCTGCAACAATCATTGGCATCAGAGACTTGAATCAATATCTCTTACCCCTGGGTAATCTTGAGAGAAGAGGTCCTTTGTGCCAAGAGGTTAGGCTATGGGGGCTGGGTAGATAAACTAGGGCCTGTACGACCAGTCTTTATCGATCAGCTCCTGCTGATGTTCTGAGGGGGAGGCAGCCACGAGTCCCATGAGGCTTCCTTTATACTCTGTCCTTCTGTCTGTCTCTTACTACATCACTTTCCTTTACTTTCTCGGTCTAGGACAGGCAGATTTATGACTCCATATATGGACGACCTAGAAATGCTCTATGCCCTTTTGTGAGTATTTAAAAGAGGCCCGAAAGTAACTAAGGACAGGACTCAAAGTGTTTATCAGAGTTCCTATAATTTTATTTCCACCCTACCTTTCAGTACCGCTTACATTCTTACTTTATTTACTGACATCCAAACTGTTTTATAACTTTAATAAAGAGGTACAGATCGATGACTTTGAGCGGCTTCATGTTCAAGGTTAAAGTACTTGCATTCATGAAGCTCAAAAGTAAACCATGATGCTAGCAACACCAATGCTTTTAACTTCAATGCTTTGATAAAAGTGTAAATGCAAATGTATAGCTTAGAATTTAAACCCTTTGACCCATTTCTACTAACTGTTAATTCCATACAATTGTAACAGCTCGGATATGAGATGTGTGCAACATCTTCCACAAATCAAGATTTTCCTGTCTTATCACTGTAGATCAAGTCACATCAAGAGCATTTCAGTGGAAAAAGATCTGTAGAGCACTATTGTTCAAGTACACACACACACACACACACACACCAAACCATAAAACACTCAACACTCTATTTCCTCGGTTTCCTGAGGGATTGAAAAACATTTTGAGCTCTATTTGCCGTTCACCACAAATAGATTAAAAAACAAATGCATAACAGTGAATCATGTTACTCCTTAGATCTGCATAGCTGAAGATGTTTCATGTCTATGCAACAAGTAAATAAAAACAAAACATTTTGTCAATTTACTCATCCACATTTTGTTAAAAAGACTCTTTCACAGAACACAAAGTAATATATATATATTTGTTTTCTCTGTTTTTCTAACATTGTTTTGGACCCCATTGACTTTCATTATATGGACAAAACAGTTCAAACATTAAAAACATCTTCTGTGTTCTACAGAAATAACAAAGTCTTACGGGTTTGGAATGACTTGAAGGTAAGAACTTTCCTTTAAGCTTGATTTCTGGGGTTAATACTGTTGTAGCATTTTCTTTTTGGCAACATTTAATAAACGAATAGTATTGACCTGTTTTCCATTGGCCAAATAATTATCTAATTATCTATCAAAAGACTAAAATATGTGCACAAAAATATCCTTCACCATAGAAAACAAACATGCCCACAGTTATGTTCAACACACAACTCTATACTATGAAAAATTGGCACAATACAACTTATAAAAACAAACAAAAAGTGTGTATACAGTGAAGGCAAGATTTCATATGGCATTTCCTTCCTCTTGCACATTCAGACAATCTGATTTGCAAGTAAATTCTGGCAGAACTCTCAAAGGAATTGAGCAGGGAGCTCAAAGGCAAATAGTGCAGTGTGGTCTTTTCTGTTTAATATTCATCAAAATAAAGGAGAAAATGAGGACAGATAAGGAGAAAAGAGACCAAACACAGAAGGTCAATCCTCGAGAGGAAATATCACCGACTCGTGCCCTTCATGAGACTATCAGCTGCAGACAGACTCTATTTCAAACAGCACAGATGCTTTGAACATAAACAGAGATACAGATCCGAAAGGAAAGAAGTAAAACAGAAAGTGCATTATTGATTGTACTATGACTCTCAGATGATAAAGCAACATTTAAAGTGTCTGCACTCTCTGTACTCAAAGTGTTTCTAAATAAACATGCATTTCTTATTTTTCTGAAATTAAATCGGAATAGATCAAATAGAATACTTTATTGCAAATAACTTACAGATGCTGCACAGGCCTATGCAATTCCCAACTAATTGATACAATGAAAGCAAATTATGTCAAACTCACCCCAATTTTGGGGCTGGTTTTGAACGACATGCTATGTCATGATTTGCATGAGAGAGTTAGTTAAAGAAAAAGCCCACAGGGCAGACTAGTCTGATCTAGGGGGAGCTGCCATGAAAAAAATGCAATTACTGACACAGTTTCATGACAGTTATTCACTGCAAATGACTCACTGCTGTCAGTGAATAAATATAAATGTCTGAGATAAGCTTTCATACATATTTTCAAGCTAAACAAAGACCCATTTGTCATAGTCGTTGGCCTTCCATTGCGCTTAACTTCAGGAGAATTTAGGGATCAGGCAAACACAAAGACACATACAATAGTTCATACACATTCTTTAAAATAAACTACTCCAAATAACAATTGATATTTGTATGTGTCATTTTCTGAAGATGAATTTGAGCTTTTGACTTTGATTTTTATTAATACTAAAAACACCTAAACAAAGGTCAAAAGGTCATCTACTCTTGAGCTTTCAATTCATCAAAGAATCCTTAACAAATTATATCCCAGCGTCCACAAAAAAATTAAGCATCACAACTGCTTTCAACAACACATGTTTGAAGACTGGAGTAATCCTTCAGCTTTGCCATTAAAGAAATAAATTACATTTTCAAATCTATTCAAATAGAAAAGAGTTGTTGAAAATTGTAATAATGTTACAAAATATTACTGTTTATACTGTCTTTTAAAATCACAAAAATGCCACCTTGGTGAGATTTTTTTTTTTTTTTTTTAACTTCCAGACCCCAAACTTCAGCAATGCAGTGTAGATTAATACAACACAACACCCATCAATTACGACACATTAGATTAAACAATTCAACACCCTAAGCCTTTATGTCTTCATTAACATTGACAATCAACATTAATGGATAAATAAATGCAACCAAAGTTCCTGGATCACTGTAGCAATGAGAAAGTATCCTGTTCCATTGCTTTTGGTCTAAATGTTCCTCTGTCTCTCTCCTTTCATCCTTATCTCTTCATCATTTCACCTCTCTAAAAGAGTCCATTTGTCCCAGATATGTTACACTGTGCTCGATCGAATACACTTACAAAACAGCAAAGGGTGTCAACTTTGGATGGCTACTGTATACTCCATATGCCTCACTATACTTATAGTTGAGGGTATAAGAAAAAACATGGGCTGATGTTTGAGGGTGAATACAGTATGATGCACTGAACTGAAAGTGTATTATAACAACACAAACGATACATACAAGCATCGCACATTACTTGCATAACACTAACAAGCCAACATTTGCTTAGTTCTGACTGAGTTTTATACAAACCAATAAATCTACAATACAATTTTGCTTAATATATATATGCCATATTGAGTAAAAATCTTATTGACTGACGTTAGACACAGATACATAGAGAGAAGACAACATTTCCCAGCAGGGATGGACATTATGGGCCAATGGCCCAAAAAACTTACAGACACACTAAATATCCTTAATATACCTGTGAGCTGTGACACCAGAATCAATCCCTCTTGAGAATGAAAATTCAGTTTGATTGAACAGTATTTTAAAATATACTTACAAAAAAGTAACAGGAAAATACTGTTAGAAATAAGTACTGTTAGTGAAAGACGGCTTTAAATACATATCAAATATTATTTGTCTGTGCGTGTATCAATATTAGAGAGAGAGAGAGTAAAATGAAATACATCTCTCTCAATTCCAAATGTATTGTTTACACACACATGAATAAACACATATACTGTACAGCAGACCATCCGAGCTGTGTTTACCTCCTGCAGCTGCTCTAGCTCCTGTTTGAGAGCCTCCTGCTCGGTCTCCAGCTCCGCGTACTGCTGCTTGAGCGTCTGGTTCTCCTCCAGCACCACCAGACCGCATTCCGCAGCCCGGATCTTCTCCCGGTTCGCTTCAGCGAGCTCTCGAGTCAGCCTCTCTACCTCGGCCCGGTAATGATCCACCGATTCCCCGCATCCGCCACCGGCTGCCATAGCCTCCGGTCTCCGGTCGGGTGAAATCTCTGCTTCCTCCGTTCCCGACACTCTCGCGCTCTCAGAGAGGCGGAGGCTGCAGGAGGAGATTCAGGTGGATGCTGCAGTCCAGCCGATGCGCCTCCTGTTTGCTGTTGCTTAAATTATGTTTACACTAGTGGCATATGAACTAGACTCGACTTCTTCACTGTAAATAGTGCCGTGATAAACTGCACTAATGTTCCATCCCTCAAAGACATTTTTTTTTTCGTTTCCAACTTGCATTCCAATATTTTGAGGAAAAGCGGCGCCATCTACCCGGAATGCAAAGTGGGCAGAAGTTGATGTCTCTCAATATGTGACGTCACTCCATATCCCCACCCCTAATCATTTACACCGTCGTTTTTTTATTTTATATTTTGATACTGTATATTATATATGTAATATACAGTAGGAGTAGGCTATATATGTAAAGTTCAATAGAAAATAGTAATGCTAATTATAATTAGTTCCATCATATGTGTTAATTATAATAATACATTCTAATAGTGGACAGAAGTATTCACTATTATTATTATTATTATTATTATTATTATTATTATTATTATTATTATTATTATTATTATGTTTCGTGTGTATAGCCTACACACACACACACACACACTCACAAACGCATCACATATGGTTTCAGGAATATCAGAAATTCTCAGCTACATTGCAACACTTATTATTATTATTATTATTATTATTATTATTATTATTATTATTATTATTATTATTATTATTATTATTATTATTATGTTTGATTATTATTAGGGCGAAGGTGTATGAAAACATTGCGCCACCTGTTGGACAAATAAATAAATAAAATTTTTAAAGACGAGCAAAAAAAATTATTTGCAGGCATGAAAATGTATTTCTTTCTTTTTTCTTTCTTTCTTTCTTTCTTTCTTTCTTTCTTTCTTTCTTTCTTTCTTTCTTTCTTTCTTTCTTTCTTTCTTTCTTTCTTTAAAGGCTCTTAATTATGCATTGGTCTTAATTATGCATTGTTTATATAGGCGGCTGGTCTTTGAAAGTCCAATCTTTATCAATTATATTAAAAAAAGTAATCAAGAAAGACTTTGCATGAATAGTCATGCAGATTCATTGTTTAATGGTGTGTGAAGGTTTTCTTAATCATTAAAATCTGAGCTATAATCATGAAGATTCTGAAAGTTACAAAGTAACCCAACAACTTTAAGGCCACAAACTCCACAGATCCCAAGAGGATTATAAACTATAAAACTGTAATTTACTGTGTTTCTACTGCCATTGAAACAATCACTGATCACTGAAATTAAGATATTTGACAATAATTTCTACATAACTCCTTTAGTCTCTAGCTTACTTAAGCTGATTGTAACACTGGATGTGACACATTCCTGATCCAGAAGGCACTTGAATGAAGCATGTCTAAGTACATTATAAGCATAAGAAGTAAACAGGCTAAGAAAAAGACCTCACTGTACTTCTGTCAGTTTTTCACCAGCCTGTGTGTGATTTCGTTTTCTCAGACTTTGTGGCACATCTACTGGACTCTAGTGGAGCTTTTCAAACATAATAATTTGATTAGTCAGGATATCAAGCACATCATTATGTGTGTGCAGAGGTGAAAAATCACATGTGCATTATCTAGAAAACGTCCTTTTACAATCATTAACGCATGGGACTTTCAAAACTGTGAGATTCATTTCATCCGAGGAATGTCCATTAAGGTAAGTACTAATGAAAGAAATGTACTCATGTTCACCAGAACGATTGGATTTCTAAAAGTAACAGCCCACTGGGCATACATCAGGCTGGTCTGATGAAAGAATGATTGGATGATTAGGTTTGTCCTGTCACTATCTTAAATAAATTTCCACAATGAGAGGCATGTGATACATAGTATTTGGGAAGTCTTGCACTAGCCTGGTTCAGAGACCCTCACTGAAATGTAAAACCATGCTCACGTTCATTACTCCCTGCAGAACATTTGGCATATACTAAATCATTTATTCTAGTTTGTTGCACATTTACCTCCAGTAAATGTTTCTCATACTAGGTTTATTTCTGAAAGTTAGTTTTTTTAATAGGCACATAGCCTAAAGATTGGGAAGTGTGTGAGAGTGGTTGAGGAGTCTGATGGCTTGGGGGAAGTACATGTATACCTCAAATGCCCTGCAAGTGGCTTTTAGATAAAAACATCTGGCAAATCAATACATGTTAATATAAATAAGCTGCAGGCAGTGTATGAAAAATCTTAGCAAATAATATATTTATGGTAATAGAATGATAAAATAATATTTGTACTGTGGATTATTATTATTATTATTATTATTATTATTATTATTATTATTATTATTATTATTATTATTATTATTATTATTATTCCAGATCTAAGGAATACTGTTGTCCATTTTAGTGTTGATTTTCATATATATATATATATATATATATATATATATATATATATATAGATATATATATGTGTGTGTGTGTGTGTGTGTGTGTGTGTGTGTGTGTATGTAATAAATATACACAGTACACACACATATAGATAGATTTATATAGATTTTTTATATGTCTATGTGTTTTCCTATTATTTTAGTCTTAGATTGTTCAAATAGTTTGAGTAATTTTAGTACATCAAGTTAAAATTAAGAAAAGGAAAATTAGAAATGCTGTTTTAGCAACTAGCTGAAATAAAATAAGAGTACATTTATTTGATTGCATGTTATGTTTATTTAAAGTAACTAACCTTAATAGTTTAGGTTAACTATTTTTTTGCTAGATAAACCTGCAATCAAGTTACTATGTAAACCCGGCAATCATTCAACAACTTTAAAGGATCCTTGCCCTGAGATAAGTAATAAATTATTCACTTTTGAAAGAAAAGAAAGAAAGAAAGAAAGAAAGAAGGACTTTAAAAGATGCATTGCATGGTGATTAACATGCATGCAGATATACTGGTGGACATGTACACATTAGTGTGTGTTAGAGTGTATTCCTCAGCCAGAAGCCAGAGCAGCACGTGGCTCTGGTCAGCTGCCTGCTAGTCGTGGTGTAATTGAGTTCACATGAGCAGCTGATAGGTCCCACAGCATTTACAATCAGTGGCAGCATCCCCAAACCCAATCCCGTGTCTCTGTTTTTTCCCCTCCTTTCTCTGCTCTCTTATTTTTTATGCTGTCCTTAGCTCTTGCCCTCTGTCTTATTAGAAAGTGTAATACCTCTGTTATAACACTGTCTCCTGCCTCCACACTCATGGCTCCAGAGAAAACCAGTGACGGATTGGACAACCACGCATTTGCTGTGAGTAACCTCCATTAACAGAAATACATTTTAGGCAGAATTACTAATTTCTTTCTTAAATTAATCTTAGAGCTTCTGGAAGATTGAATATACTGTAGGAACATTGCATTTCAAGGGACTGTGATCATGAGTGCATAATGGGTCTTGCTTTTACTGAGTAAATCTAAGTTATAGCAGACTTTTGCCAGGATATGGGATCCTTAAAATCACACAATTATAAAAATGTGATAATTTTTGAAAAAATGTTTATGTCTATGTTGTAACCAAAGATTTTAATCACTCTTGATCATGCATGTGTTACTCATGTTTGTTATTGTTGTCGTGCTCAATGTTTTAGTGACTGGAATGTGGAACTGGAGCAGTGTGTGTGCGTGTGTTTATCACTCACAGATCATGACGCATATAACATTTTTCTTTTAAAATGTCATATAATAATAATTATATATGTATATTGCATTTTGATCAATCAAAAATAAATCAATAAATAGATTTGGGGAAGGGGGGCTACTGTTTTTTTAAAAACATATAATATTCACATGTGCAAAGTGAAACTGATGGAATTAGGAGAGGGTGTTGATTGAAAACAGCTAAGCCAGAAACTGAATTTTAGTGTTTTCTGACTTTAGGTTGATGGTATAGACCATTTCTGTGAGTTACCAGAGAATAAAAATGGAAGTGATCACTTTTCTGAG
Source organism: Carassius gibelio (assembly GCF_023724105.1). NCBI lineage: Eukaryota > Metazoa > Chordata > Actinopteri > Cypriniformes > Cyprinidae > Carassius > Carassius gibelio. The sequence continues at coordinate 6,143,692 of NC_068388.1, read as the reverse complement.
GAGGGAGACAGTAACAAACTAGCATATTGTGTCACTGATATTCCACCATGGTACCTTTGCATCTTTTTGGGGATTCAGGTAAGTGGCCTGCACACATCTACCTGTGGAGCCAGTTATACTTGTGCAAAATGTTAGATTTGTATGATAAAATTTATCTTATACTATCAGTCCTTTAACTCAATTCCAATCTACTAATCTTGATTAGAGTGTGCACTATGAACAGCATTGTATTCATCAGTATACCAATAAAAAAACAGTTCCAATGTACAGGTGGAACAAAAAACAGTTCCAATATTACATTTCCAAAAAATCTAAAACTACACTGAACATTTTTAATGCCTGAATATAAAGAGAACGATTCAGGATTTTGAAACACCAAAATAACAAAAAATTAATAAAGCATATTTAACCCTGTAAAGCATGACATATTAAATAATAGTCCGCATTTTATTTTTTTTGTAAAGGAACAGTTTGTTGAACCTTAGACAAATGAAAATGAAAAGAAAATCTGTTTGTGTATGTATTTTTTTTTTATCTGGCTTTTATGGCCCATATACTATTCAATAGTGAGAACATGAAGCTCACATTCAAAGAAAATCACCCAAATTTTATTCAGAAGCCCAAACTGAGCAGATACTGTGCATGCAATTTGCTGCAGTTGTTATATAAATGGCCAGAAAAAATAGGTAAAATTATGATAGCTTGTAATGTAAATCAAAGAGATCTTTATAAAAATACTTATATAATATCAAATAGCAATTGTCACTCTATGTCTCCCAATAATATGATTTCGTAAGATGATATTTAAATATTGAACTTTTCAACAACGTTTTGATCATATTGGCCATTTAAAAGCCTTTTTTTAATATACAATTGAACTTATACTGATTTCTAAAATTCATGCAAAACAAATGCATTTTCTCTATTGGTGTAAGACTTTTAGTCTTCACTGTACATAGAATGTGTTACAGAAAGAACGTACATAACAATTTCTCTCCATTTCTCTGACAGCACTATCTTACTGCTTTTGGTGGCATCATAGCCATTCCTCTGATACTGTCCCAGGGCCTTTGTCTACAGCATGACGGACTCACGCAAAGTCACCTTATCAGCACTATCTTCTTCGTGTCAGGGGTGTGCACCTTACTCCAGGTCACTTTTGGAGTGAGGTAAGGTTACTTTTATCACTCTCGGCAGAGTCATATTTCACAAGCAAATAACAGAATTCAGAAACAGTGCCAGAACCAAGGCCAAGGTCAGTGCACCAAGTAGGAAGATATGTAATGACACGTAAAGAATATTTGAAGGATGAGGTGTGACACTGAAACAATGAAACACTGTTTGTGTTCTGTTGTGTTCATTTTCTTGAATCATGCAGTGTTGTGTTGTGGTTACTGAGACACATGGGACTGTCCTTGTCAATTATTTAACCATGGGTGTTTAATTCTATAAAAGTTTGTTTGATTATAAAATTACCTTGGTTTTCTGAAGAACGTTTATGATGCAGTTTGCTTTGAATTAATTTATCCAACTATTACAATAAAAAGTAATATAAAGAGTTATTTATGTTCCAGATAAACCGTGTCCCAAGACAACAATCCAAAGATTCAATCCAAGGGTTCATAATAATGTAGGCTTAGCAGCAATGTTTTCACCGTCTGATAAGCCTCTGCACTAGGCTGAAGTCCTATTGCGTTCTTTTGTTGGTGCTACTTGACCCAAATAATAGGCAGAAGAAATCCTGCTATGTTAACTCTACAGATCTTCAAGAGCATACTATTCAAACATGTCTGTTATTGAAGTACAGCAGCCAGAAACATGTAGGACTTTGGTCAGAGGGATTCCCGCAAAAGCTAAAAACCGTAATAGGATTGGGAATTTTTCATTTTTTTATCTTGAAGTTCAGCACATTTTAAATCCACATTCCTCAGGCCTCTTAGCTGTGGAGCTCCCTTTTGTGTGAAGCAATAGAATTATATTATAATTAATTCAAGAAAAATGTCTTAATACCCCTTAAACCATGCAAATTACCTTTTGTAGGCGTAACTGATTTGGTGTAAGACAGCTTTACCTTGTTTTTGACCTGCTGAGATGGATTAAATACTTACCTTTTAGTGAGGAATCAGGGAGGTTTGAGAATGACATACTAAAGTTGTCAAGTTGACAAAAGGGTTTGAATGTGAAATTCAATTTATTAACTAAAAAGCAGAGGGTGGAAAGACACATCTCAACAGTAAAAGTCAGAAGAACCTGTGAACTTCTTGAAAAGAAATAACAAAAACAACAAGCGCTAGATCTTTGGTGACAAGGCTCTTCTTTTTCCTAATGCAAGGTTACCCATTCTCCAGGGCGGAACTTTTACACTCCTGTCGCCCACCATGGCTTTGCTATCAATGCCTGAATGGACCTGTCCAGCTTGGACGCAGAACGCAAGCCTAGTCAACACCTCCTCCCCTAAGTTCATTCATGTTTGGCAAAGTCGAATGCAAGTGGTGAGTATCTCAATAACTGTTAGACTCTCTATGTACGGACTCATGAACATATGAGACTCATAAGTAGATCCAAATAGTTATGACACTTAAACCACTCACATTTAAAAATACAATGGCTATACTGTTACAAATTATATCTTAACTGTATAATGCTAAATTCAGTTTCTGTTGTCGTCTCTACACAGCTCCAAGGCTCGATCATGGTGGGCTCCCTATTCCAAGTGCTGGTGGGATTCTCTGGTCTAATTGGCCTTTTCATGCGTTTCATTGGGCCTTTGACCATTGCACCAACTATTTCCCTAATCGGATTATCACTATTTGACTCTGCTGGGATGAACGCAGGACACCACTGGGGCATCTCTTCCATGTGTGTTCTTCTCAAAACGAATCATCATTAATGAAAATATATAAAAAATATATACTACACAGCACATATTTTGCTGATTTTGAACAGACAAGCACTCACATTTAAGGCTACAGTAAACAAAACACCCCAAAGTGATGTAACTGAGTCAAAAATAGAGTAGCATATAAACTGATTCAAACCTGTGAATCATTTATGTGAATTGGTTCATGTATATGAATTGTCCAAAAGATCTGATTCACTAGAAGGAATCAGACTACCAACTGAATATTGTAGTTAAGGTTGTAGCCTTTTGACTTTTAGTTAGTTACTCCCCAATACTGTTCCCACAATAGTAGCTAGCCAATATTTTAGTTTAATTAAAAACGTGTTCAGTATTAATTTCTGGTATACTGCTTGATATAGTCTATGGACATGTACGTTTTTTAAACTTGAGCTCTCAGAAAGCCGTAACACAGTCTCATTGTCCTCCGCAGGACGACGTGTTTGATTGTGATATTCTCACAGTACCTCCGTCATATTGCCATCCCCTTCCCCAAATACAGCAAAGCCAAGAAGTTTCACACCACCAGGATTTACATATTTCAGATTCTGCCTGTAAGTCTTATATCTGTTGTCTAGATATTAATGCTCCTTAAAAATACGTTTATAAGCAAGGTGTGCTTTCTTAGGTCCTGCTAGGAATCACTCTGTCATGGTTGATTTGCTACCTGCTGACGATCTACAATGTCCTGCCCTCAGACCCTGATAAATATGGCTATCTAGCTCGGACTGACATTAAAGGAGATGTTATTGGCAGGGCGCCTTGGTTCAGATTTCCTTATCCAGGTATTTCAACCAGCACAACTAAGAGCAATAAAGTATTTTATATGCCCATATCCTTACAGGAATCATAGTTTATTATTGCTGATGTATTCTCGGATAAGCTATTGAAATCTTTTATATATTCTGTTTTTTTTATGGCTATGTAACTGTATTCCCAGGTCAATGGGGAGTGCCGACTGTTAGTCTGGCAGGAGTTTTTGGAATCCTGGCAGGGGTCATATCCTCCATGATTGAGTCTGTGGGTGATTATCATGCCTGTGCCAGGTTATCTGGTGCCCCACCACCACCAAGACACGCCATCAACAGGGGCATTGGCATTGAAGGCATCGGGTGTCTACTGGCAGGTGCCTGGGGAACAGGCAACGGAACCACCTCCTACAGTGAGAACATAGGAGCATTGGGTATCACCAAGGTACAGTAAGTTTTACTGGTCAAAATGTAATTTGAATATACTTCACAATGATTGCATAGGCTCACAACACTACTATCTAATTTTATGTATTTATCTTATATGTGTGTGTATATATATATATATATATATATATATATATATATATATATATATATATATATATATATATATATAGATAATATATAAATGAGAGAGAGATTGTTTGGCATGTTTTCTGTGAACTATGACCTTTCATCTTTTTTCAGGTTGGTAGTCGCATGGTGATTGTGTGCAGTGGCTTTGTAATGATTATAATGGGAATGTTTGGGAAAATCGGAGCCATATTTACTACAATACCAACACCTGTTATCGGAGGAATGTTTCTGGTCATGTTCGGGGTCATTATGGCTGCTGGTGTATCAAGCCTACAGGTAAAAACAGTACTGTTAATGCAAAAGGGAATATATCAGGGAAAATGTGAGATGTGCTCAAATAAAGTACCAACACTACCATTCAAAAGTATAGGGTCAGTGCAAATTTATACTGTATTTAGAACTCTCTTAAGCTCACTAAGGCCAAATTTTTTATCAAAACTATAGCAAAAACAGCAATATTGTGTAATATTATTAATTTAAAATAATTATTTTACATAATATATTTTAAATAGTAATTTATTTCTGTGATGGCAAAGCTCCAGTCTTTAGTTTGATTTGGTGCTCAAGAAGCATTTCTTATTATGATCAACATTGAGAACAGATGTGCTGCTTAATATTTTAGTGAAAACTTTTTTTTCAGGATTCTTTAATGAATACAAAGTATTCACTTGAAATATTTTCCAACATTACATTCCTACATTATACAGTATTGCAACATTATATTCATATTTTTTTCAATATCAATATGCTTCATATGATATTTTAATATCATGGCTGGTTTCCATTTTTTAATAGTATACAGACATGAACTCTTCACGCAACATCTTCATCTTTGGATTCTCGATGTTCACTGGGCTTGTCATTCCCAACTGGATAATGAAAAACCCAACATCCATTGCAACAGGTATTTATTACTATGATCAGTACCAGAACAACACGTTACAGACTCTTTATACGTACAGACACATCTGCTGTCAAAACGAATTATGCATTCCAAATATGTTTTCTTTCTTGCTTTCTGCATTAGGAGTTGTTGAACTGGACCATGTACTTCAAGTGCTTCTGACAACAAGTATGTTTGTTGGAGGATTCTTTGGATTTCTCCTTGATAATACAATACCTGGTGAGTTCTGCTAATAATCTGCTTCAATTACTGTGCCTATTCCTAATGCACATTGAAAAAGACACTTATTCAAGCAAAAAGTTTCAATTTAGAGTATTATTGTACACTGTACTCCATGCATCTCCCCTTTGCTTTATGTATGCAAATGTAACAAATAAAACATTTTAATTGATAAATCTGACTAATCAAGCAACTTTTGAGACTGTGCAATAACTGTTTATTAATATCTGTTTATTATACCGGCAGGAACAAAACGTGAACGAGGCATTATTGCATGGAAAAAGGCCCACCAAAATGAGTCAGACAACACTTTAGAAAGTGATGACGTGTACGGACTGCCCTTTGGAATTAATAGCTGCCTTTCCTCCTCCACATGGACAAAATATGTGCCCTTCTGCCCAACACACAAAGTCAGCAGACAGGATGACATACCATCCAGTTTGGATTCTTTGGACACCAAATCAGAATCCAACAAAGGTGATACACACATCATAGCGGGGGTGGCACTATAGTCTGTGATGAGGACTTCCATCTTAAATAAGTAACAAATAAGTCACATCTAGAGGTACGGACTGAACTGTGAAGGCAGCTACCTCCATGCACATAATGGAACTTTTCATCTGAAGCTCTACTGTGCAAAGATCTGTCTTTTTTTCATCTCTTTGAATTATCTGTAAACAATGTTAACATGAATTATTTTTTGTATCTTTTCTTTTTCTAAATAGTGCTCTAGGGGTGATTTCAAATAAGGATGGGAAGTGCCTCAATAGAAAGCAACTGTAAACATTTATTCATAATGTCTTGTTTCTTTTTTATGCTTATCATTTTAAATGAAATTGATTATATATTGCTGACAAACTGTATATTGCACTTTGTACACATATTTTATGTTTTAAATAGATTATTTTTCTCTTCATTTTACTTTAGATGTCATATGTAAGGAATAATTGATGACGGGCTGTTGAATTATTAGAAAAATAATGCATAAAATATATATGGGTGTGTGTGTCTGTAACCCATCATCTCAACTTTTTATAAATAAATGTCACCATATACTGCATATTTGGCAAATTCGTTCTCAATTTGGCAAATCTACAGTATTTTACACCCTGGAAGAGAGCAGAAGTCAGCCTACTGTGTGTACCTCTGTCAGCTTCTTGAGCTCAGATGACTCCAGCTTTTACATCTGCCAATTCTTCTTTTATTATGGAGCAATTTACCATTTGTGGACTTCTACCCTGTCAAAAGGATCTATGACACAGAAGCACAAAAACATATTCAACTTATTGATGCAAGGCATGCTTTTATTGCTATTTGATGCAATTGAAATTTGACTGCAATACTGCACTGGAGCATTGAAAACGGAACCGTAGCAGCTAATTTGGGAACGTAATTAACTAAAACTAGCACTGCTAACCTAATACTGTTTACTAACATGACACTGTTTTCCAGGAACGAGCTATTTTCCTTATCAGTAGCGGTGAGGTAGTTCAAATCGCGAATCGGTTCATTTGGACGCTTAATCACAATGAACCGCTAAGTCCTGCGCTGATTTTAATTGCGATATTCAAACATGATAAATGGAAAAGGTACAAACATAAATGTTATACACAAGAAACTCAGTTTTGAAATTCACGCAGTAAATCTAATATGATGCCATTTCTGCTTAAGACAAGCTAGGAACACAATTTATGGACAATAAACCCAGCCGGCACATGACCGACCTTCAACGTTGAAATATGGTTGAAATAAGGTCAGTTGTGGTTTCAACGTTGAAACAACGTTGATTCAACGTTTAAAGCTGAATGGTTGAAAAACATCCAGCACATGACCAACTTTCAATGTTGAAATATGGTTGAAATAAGGTCAGTTGTGGTTTCAACGTTGAAACAACGTTGATTCAACGTTTAAAGCTGAATGGTTGAAAAACATCCAGCACATGACCAACTTTCAATGTTGAAATATGGTTGAAAAAAGGTCAGTTGTGCTTTCAGCGTTGAAACAACGTTGATTCAACGTTTAAAGATGAACTGTTGAAAAACTTTCAGCCAGACATGGGGACTTGTGACTTGGTGACTTGGACTCGAGTCGACTCGAGTCGCTATTTTTAGGACTTGAGACTTGACTCGGACTTGGAAGTTAAAGACTCGGGACTTGACTTGACTTGAGACACGATGACTTGAATGACTTGAGTGTTAATCACATCATGTTTTCAGTTTGAATATAAAATATATAAATTATTTTTTTAAATAAAGTTGATTACTCAGCTGGAGCGCAGGCTGAGAATAGCGTCGTGACTGGATCAGGACACTATCATCAGTCATGCCCTCTCTACCTTACACACACCACGCCCACTTAAATCAGATATCACATCACATCAACATGTCAGCCTGAGAGGTACCGAGGGTCATCGCTTTTGTCTTCAATAGTTCGCGCCTAAAAACGCGTGGAAAACGCTAGTCGCGCCGCTTTCTACTTCTTTCCAAAGCGCTCGGGCAGAAGTGCTCCTGGGGCGTCTGTCGTTGCTAAGCATCCATGACAAGCTCTCTCTCAATGAACACGCGGAAATTTCAGCAAAGTATAAATGGATTTGCAGCACTAAAAATCGCTCGCAGTAGCTCTGCTACTAAATTCGTTTCAAAATGGCAATCCATATACAGCTATGAACAGCTGTTCCTTCATCTTAGCTGAGCTTTCAACGTTGATACGGGAAAGGATGAAGCTGATTGGTTATTTATTGTCACATGACCTGCGGTGCGCTTGCGGCATTCTGAAAAGTTTAGATGTTTTTAACTCGATGCGGTGCGACGCGCGCGCGTTGCTTCCGTTATGAGCGCGCATACCGCGCGCCTACATTGGAAATAACGAACTTGCGCGCGCAAAAGACGTGATGTGAACGGCCCCTAATGATCCGCTAGCAGGCCGTCAAAAAAACGCATTCCAGGGGCGGCGCTAGGGCTGGGCTAAGGGGGCATAAGCCCCGAATATTTTGTTACCTTGTCTTTCTCAGAGCAAAACAATTAATCAGAAAAACTAATGTAGCTGCCGCGATTACCCAATCATGAGAAGTGCATATATATATATATATATATATATATATATATATATATATATATATATATATATATATATATATATATATATATATATATATATATACAGTACAGAATATAAATATGACGTATTTTAAGTTGTTTCATACGTTTTTGTTATGTACAGTAGGCTACAGACCAAAAGTTTGGACACACCTCATTCAAAGAGTTTTCTTTATTTTCATGAATATGAAAATTGTAGAGTCACACTGAAGGCATCAAGGACTATTTGAGCAAGAAGGAGAGTGATGGGGTGCTGCGCCAGATGACCTGGCCTTCACAGTCACCGGACCTGAACCCAATCGAGATGGTTTAGGGGTGAGCTGGACCGCAGACAGAAGGCAAAAGGGCCAACAAGTGCTAAGCATCTCTCGGGGAACTCCTTCAAGACTGTTGGAAGACCATTTCAGGTGACTACCTCTTGAAGCTCATCAAGAGAATGCCGAGAGTGTGCAAAGCAGTAATCAAAACAAAAAGTGGCTACTTTGAAGAACCAAGAATATTACATATTTTTGGTTGTTTCACACTTTTGTGTTATGTATATAATTCCATATATAATTCCACATGTGTTAATTCATAGTTTTGAAGCCTTCAGTGTGAATCTACAATTTTCATAGTCATGAAAATAAAGAAAACTCTTTGAATGAGAAGGTGTGTCCAAACTTTTGGTCTGTACTGTACATAACAAAAAAAGTATGAAACAACTGAAAATATGTCATATTTATATTCTATACTCTGAGAGAGAGAGAGAGAGTGTGTGTGTGTGTTTGTGAAAGAGAGAGAGAGAGGAGAAATGTAACAGTTTAATGTTGTATGTAAACTGTGTTTGAGAGAGAGAGAGAGAGAGAGAGAGAGAGAGAGGTGTTCAGAGAGGAGTCTGTTGGATGTTTAGCTGTTATTTGTTTTATGGACTCCATGTTGAAAATGTAAAACATTTCAAACACTATTGGCAGAAGTGAAAAATAAATAATTTTAAGAAGTTACAATTTTGTTTGATTCCATGATGTATTTTACTGAACATGAGTATTTACAATGCAAATCCAAATTATTTTAATTTACTGACAGTTACTTATATCTTGTCTTTTAACTTTATTAAGATCAGATTCTGCGGGTAAAATAACAATATTAAGGTGACTTGACTTGGACTTGACTTGACATAGCTTGTGACTTGACTTGACTTGACTTGCCCAAGAAAAAAATACTTGGGACTTACTTGAGACTTGAAGGTTAAGACTTGAGACTTACTTGAGACTTGCACATGTGTGACTTGGTCCCATCTCTGCTTTCAGCACATGACCAACTTTCAACATTGAAATATGGCTGAAATAAGGTCAGTTGTTTTAATGAAACAACGTTAAAAATGTTTAATGCTAAATGGTAGAAAAAGGTTAACAAGCTTTTAAATTATTTATATTAAATTATTTAAATTAATTATTTTAATAGCATTTTAAAATATTTTAGTCATGATACCTATTCTAAAATCTAAAGGTATATGTTAAATATTATCATCATTAACAACAATGAAACTATATACATTTCGCTGCTTTATCACACTGAAACAACTCCCATTGGTAGTTTTATTTTATTACTTCTATCATGATTGGTTAATCTGGCTGTCATTCAGGAAACTGGACAATGAATCGGTTCGCGCCTTTCTACATTTAAAAATATGACCGTTATTGTCGTCTTTCTGTGAGTGAGGCGGCTAACTGTGAGCTGCTGCTCGTTATAACTGACTGCTCTATCGGTCCCGAATTATTTCATATTTGCCTGTACATTTTTTATTTATTTTGAGCGAATTTGAGTCGTGACATGTCAATGGAGAACAAAAACCGTGAACACAAGAAGGGTCAGGTGTTCTGCGAGGTCCTGAAAACATCCTGTCAAAATGAGGTAAGAAAATCGCTAACGTTATCTTTATTATCTTTTGAAAATAGTAAAGTATTACCAGAGTTTACAAATGGGTAGTTTAAAGGACATGTAACCTGCAGATAAATAAATACCCGTGTGTCTATTTTTGCATTGCTTTATCACAGCTGATCAAGTTAGGTGCTCACCTAATGTGTTGCTGGTAAGAGAGATTTAGAGATGGTTTAGAGATTTTCCCATATTTTCCTGATATGTATCCCATGCATTAGGTGTGTTATATATGTTTGTATTCTTATAATAGTTTCAAAGTGTTTTCTGAAACATATAAGTGCAAATGTCGGTATTTAAATAATATAATTTTAATGAATTAATGAAAATGAATAAATAAATAAAAGGATTGTTTAAAGCCATGGTTCTCAAAGTGTCAGGCCCCCTCTAGTTGTTATGCAGGTGAATCACTAAATTAAACTAATTAATGTTAATACATTTTAACTTAATCTTTGAGTACGTTTTTTTTTTTTGCACATTTAAGTATGTTAGAGTTAAAGTACAGTAAAGTTTTGTGACTTTTGTTACATAATTACATTTAAAATTACATTTTAATTTAAACTTTTTTTTTATTTACCTGTGTATGTAAGCACAGTTGTAGTGTTAATGTTCAAACATGGTAAAGTGTCTGACAACAATAAATAATCTTATTAGAATAAAACTGCCTCATTTTTTAACTGTAGACCTGTAGCTGAATAGTTTGGTCTACTACGCTGCTGAAATGTAATGTTGGTCATTATGGTGCAACTTAATATTTAATAACAAATATTTTCTGAAGTGTTACTTGGTATAAAAAGTTTGAGAACCAGTGGTTTAAAGAAATGGTATAATATGAAATCCTGCTTTTAAAGAACTTTTCAGTAAACTCTTTCTTCTTTCCCCTTGTAGAGTCATCGAGGATCCAGCTTGTTCTTGAAACATTGGTAAGAAATTGTTCATCTGCTACATTGCACTGTCACTTCTGCTAGAGATGCTTTGAACTTTTGTGATAGGTTTTGATTGTACTTAGTTTATTAAAAATTTACTGAATTAGATTTTATTTGTTTTACTACACTGTATTACTAGTGTTTTGATTAAAACAGTGTAACTGGGGGCTCTGAAAACACTGCTTGTGAATAATTTGTTAATATTGTAAATTTTCATCTGAATACATTAAATAAGTGTTTAATGAATAGTGTTGTCCACTTTGTTTCCAACCTCACTGTTACTGAACTGTAAAGTGAAAATATTGTGTGATTTATTTTGCATTCAGTTTTCAGTTAAATATATTTCACAATATCAAAGTTATTGTGAAACATTGTGGACATACCTAAACTCATTGGTTAAATCTTATGTTCCCTCCAGAAGTTTGCACTCTGCAAGTGAACGACGCCTTGTGGTGCCATCCCAAAGAAGTTCACAATCACTCTCACGGTCCTTTTCCTGGACTGTGCCCAGCTGGTGGAATGACCTCCCAATCTCAATCCGAACTGCTGAGTCTTTACTCATTTTCAAGAAACATTTTAAGACTCATCTTTTTCACCGGAACTTAACCAACTAATGCTAGCACTTTTCCTTCTTTTCTTGTCTTTCATATAAAAAAAAATAAAAAATAAAAAAAACTAGAGCCCGACCGATATGGATTTTTGGGGGCCGATGCCGATATTAACTTGAAAAGAGCCGATTTATAAGCCGATATTTTGATTTTGAAAATAAACTGGATATTAGACCCATTTCCTATAAGCTGCACTCACATAACATTCAATGGCAAAATATCTGCCTGTTCTATGTATGTGGGCTGTATAAACCATTTTCCAGAAGGGATTTATGTAAAAAAAAGCCTTAGATTATAGTCTCAATGACTAAACAATTGCACATCAAAAGTATATATTTTTTAACGATCAAAAAACAGTCTGATTTTAAACATTTAACACTTTTACTTTCTTCCAGTTGAAGCTGATTTTAACAGTCTGTGTGTGTACTGTAAATAAATTATAATACTAAAGTTAAAGTTAAAGTATTTGCAGAAGTAGTCCCACACTTTTGCTGCTACATCATTCACCTTTTTCAGCCATCTGTAGGGCAGAAAGAGAGACATAGAAAGAATAAGCATGTGTATTAATAATATCACCATGTATCATTACTCATGTCATCATTAGAATTATAATAATAATAAACAGGGATCTCCTACATAGGCAAAAATGAGAAATATATATATATATTTTTATTTGTCAAGCAATAGGTATTAACCTCCTTATATTTAACAATATTATTTCAACATTTTCCTGTTATGTCTGTAAAGCTGCTTTGAAACAATATGTAAGAAAAAAAAAGAAAAGAAAAAAGCGCTTGTTCAGCTCACATTTATTTACATGTCCCCTCTGATTTAATCATTTCTGACGCACCTACTGTAGTTACTGTAACTACACTATATTTGCTCTCACAGACACATTCACAACGGACCCGTATATCTTCTCCTCTTCTCTTTGTGCAGTCTGAATCAAAATGGTTAACGTTAGTGCCATGAACACACCGCTGTCAATTTTGAGAAGAACCACCTTCAAACAAGTTAATAGCAAGCATTTAAGGGGCCTGCTAAAAAGGAAGCTATATTAGCGTTAGAGTAACGTAACCAGCCTGAATTCACCAAATTGTTCCCTGGGCCTGAGGGTAGCCTCTTCTTCCTTGCTTCTCTCTTAATTCTCATCAGCAGGACTAGCGCTATCGCTCGCTTCTTACAACGGGACAGATACATGTTTGCTGCTGACCGAAAAGAGGAACAACAGACTATGAAAGAGCTCCCGCTAAAAGTTTTTAAAACTCCGCCTACGCCATAGCGCAGAGCAGGGCAAATCGCGTTGTATCTGAAGGGCAACGCTAAACCCAGCGGCCAAGCGCTGTGCATACCGCGTCCTGTGTGAAAGGCCCATTACGCGGTCATTATGTGGGAAACACACCGCAATAGAATAAGCACTAAACGCTAACTTTATAGTTCGACCTCTTATTAACGTTCGCGCTCTTCCACTGATAAACATGGTATTAGCTTTGTGGCTAATCTAATATAGCAATGCATTAGCGGCTGTAAGTGATGTTACAGAATATTTAGAAGTGATAATGATAGGACCGTTAACTAGAACTACCACACCGTTTTTATATACAGTGTATGAACTAAATCTACAATCATTTCACATGACGAACGACAGACTCACCTGGGTGGCTTGGCTGATCGCTTTCTTCTTTGTGGATTTCTGGCGCTGTTGCAACTCTGGAGCTGCAGACCGCCCTCTGGTGGGCAAACTATGCAACACTCATAACATGAGTGAAGAATATGAGACTGTTTCTCATGTTTCATCGGCCGTTATAAACGCCGATGCCGATTTAAATGCAATTAGCTCATATCGGCCGATAATATCGGCCGGCCGATATATCGGTCGGGCTCTAAAAAAAACCTGGCTATGCGTTCTGTACTAGACTAACTGAGACTTGTCATGGCACTTCTATACTGCTGTTGTTCGCTTGTACACCTGACTGCTTCTCTTGTTCTCACTTGTAAGTCACTTTGGATAAATTCGTCTGTTAAATTATTAAATGTAAATGTTTATACAGGACGGTACAGAAAGTGCACAAGTGGGAGAGAGTGGAGGGGACGGCGTCAGAATGGACCTAGCGCTGGGACACTTTCAAGGATCACCCGAAGCACAACCACACTGTATACACTAAGGCTGCTGGTTCTAACATTTTAGAGTGCCCTGTGGTAGAAATCTCATTCTGCATTCCCCACGGTAAAGAAGATACAGTCCGGGGGGGTTCCCATTAGAAATCAACTGGTTGAAGGTTCCCTGCTCGTACTGTGCAACACATTTTCACGGCACAAATGTGCACAACTTGAAATGAGACACATTACTAAAACATGTTTTTGACAGAAACTGTAGTTTTCCACCAAAATAAAAGATCCACTGGTTTCAGTCATAAAGGTACAAGGGTTTGTCTTGTAAGTGCTGAAAAAAATATGCATTTTTGTGCCGAATTATTTTACAAAAACCTTTAAATATTATTGTATTTGGATTGTTCTACTACATGTTTTTAGCATTACCTCCCTGCATACTCTGCATAATAAAGTGTGGGATTATTTTCATCTGTTTTATACAGTATGTTTCCAAAATTTAACTGCTGTTTGACAATTTTGAGCATGTGGTAGTTTATTGAAGTTGTTTGTAAAGCCATTGCTCCCAGTCATTAGATTTTTAGCCTTGCATGTACATTGTTGATCTAAATGCCAACTAGGATCTAGGTGTATTTATACACGGTGCAAGGTACGACGGGGAAACAACGTCGTGTTATCAACGCTGATTAACTTTTCAAAATCAACACCTCAGTCAGCTTTCCTCCCAGGTCTGCAGCACGACCCTAATTCACCCATAATGCAGGTAAGACGGTGAAACAGCGTCGCGATTTCAACGGTGAATCCACGTCGTGATTTCAACGTTGATCCAATTTGCAAAATCGAAAGGTTTTTCAACGTTGATTCAACCATGGTACCTGACGTTGTTTCAACGTTGAATCAACGTTGAAATGCCGGCTGGGAATCCATTAACAACTCTAAGGAGATCGTTAAAATACACCTGACGGACACATGCTGCAGTATTATCTGGATTTAAAGGGTCCTCGGAGGGTCTCTATAAACCAGTTAATGTGGCCACATGAATGAAACACCTTATTCAGTGTTGAGGTGGCAGTGACCAAAGTCCAGAACAACAACAACAACAACAAAAAGTATTCCAATGCAAAACTATACCATAGGCTTAGCTGAGACCAGATTTTAGTAATAAATCAAGTGGATACAGATATTATTCCACCTTTTTTTTATTTGTCACCCGGGTTTTGTATCCCACAAGATGGCGCTAAATAACAATAGTTGATACATTCATTCAGCTCAAATTTCCTATACAGTCTACTACACTCCATTGTCAATTAACTGCAATATTCACACCTTTACAAATATAGTTGATGAACCATCATTGAAAGTGTTTAGTTAATTCTAAGCCTTATTTAAACCACTTTCTGCACTTTTAAGACAGTAGCTACATTCTAACAGCCTTGTACCCTTGAATCAATTGAGCTGTAACACATGGTTATGCTGTAAACGTTTGCTACAAAAGGACCCCTAACTTGTCTAATTGTCAAAATCAAGCCTCAATGCATCAGCAGGAGATGTTGCTCTGCATTCCAAATGCTCTCATAAGTAAAACAGTGCGAAACACACCCAAAGTGCATGAGTTGATTTAGTGTTATGGAGCTTGGAGCGGAAAGCAGTGGTTGGTGGAAAACTGTGGTAGGTCTACTAAGTGCAATATTATATATTGCATTTGAAAATCCTGGTCTGTCCTGTATAAGAATACAGTATGTGATATTCTGAGTTGATATACCTTTACATAAAGGTCTCTTTCTGCAGATGTGTAAAAACTCTAAAAGAACTTGACATTGTGTAAGGGTCAACATTCAGTGGACATTTTAGGCCGTAATGCACAGTTTTTTTTTTTTTTTTACAATATCAGCTCATGCTTCACATGATCAAGATGAGTCAATCAATGTTGGCTATTAACATAGTGAAAATAATAATAAAATAGTTTACTAGTAATCATACTAATAGTAAAACAATTTAACAAATAAATTGTGTTAATACAGTAATATTAAATGTAAAGGTTTTAATCTTTATATTTGTTTATTAAACAATAAAAACACATAAATAGCGCCATGTCTGTCAATAACATACCCTGTCTGATGACATGCATCTAATTGATTAATTGCAGATTTTCTGTCAATTATTCTTTCATGTATCTGTTATTTAAATAGGCTTATATGTCTGTTATGCATCAAGTTTATTAATAATAAGTATATATTTTTTTCAGTTTATTTTTTCACGATGATGTATATTATTTCACAGTCAGCTAAAATGGAAAAGGAATGAAAACCGTATTTCTTGTTCATCCTCCATCCTGCTGAATTCATGATTATTGGCACGTTTATATCAGTTTCCATTGAGGACAGAATCCTGTGGAAGCCATCTGTTGTAATCTCTCCATCGCCAGGCTTCTGCTTCGAGGTTCCTCCCTTTTCATAAATCACTAATAAATGAGAGTTTGTGATTATGGCTTGTGAAGCTGACCATCCTGATCACAACAGAGCTGACATGTCTGTCAAACTATCACCAATCTGCTCCTCATATTCACGCCAAAGGGAGAAAAAAATATATTTCAAGAGAGACTAAAGCATTTTCAAGAGCATGCCATTTTAACACATTAAAAATTTCATTTTTCCAGAAAGGACACAAAATATGTAATATAAAAAAAATTACAATAAATTTGGTTTTAAAAAGCACTTTAGTAATTATATAATTAACTACATTTTTTTATATAATATATATAATAAATATATAATTTATAATAAAATACTGGTTCTGGATATTTTTTTTTCTCTATTGTTATTTTGCATGGGGTTATTATAGCATAATCACATATTATTGCACTTGGTTAAATAAAGCAAACTGCAAATATGTATCACGTATTACTGTACATATTTCATGTCTTTATATTAATTTTGTTTATAACACAAACATCATGATTCATGGCTATATATAGTATTTTTGAGAAAATATTGATAATTTTTTAAAATGTATAAAAATCTTTTTTTTTTACATATAATTTGTATTCGTGAGGATATTAGTGCCAAATAAAACATATTTTCCCAAGTAATAAAGATGATTTCTTTGTAATTATTCATGAAATTTACTAGCAATTTCTGAGTGAAAAATATTTCTACACCATATTTGTTCAGCGTAATTTTGCAGAGAAATAGTAGTTCAATCATCAAGTCTTTTCAGTTTGAATATTGAAACAGCTAAATGAAAGGGTTCACCTCTACTAAACCTTCGTGGGAATGAAACGTTCGATTTTGCAGATGAAGCATGAGAACTGCAGCATATTGTTTCCTCGCTTCCGATATTCAGAAGGATCTGGAGCTTGTGATGGTGATCCCTGTGGAGAAGATGATTCTAGTGAAGTCTGCTGGACATCCTGGTCTCCTCGCTCTGGCTCGAGGCTGTGTCCCAGGAATGTTTGATGAGGCAGCTCCGGTGCCAAAGGCCCCAGTCTGGATCTCTCTGAAGCAGACCTGAGACACAAGCACTCAATGTGGGCTTGTAATCCCGCTTATCATCTCAAGCCAAAAAAACATTCTTCACCTACCGCTTCCAATTGAACCAGTTTTTTGTTCACTCCCTTGCGTGTATAGGAAAGTACTAACTGAATAGGAAGGAAGAGGTCACGAAGACAGCAGTGTACAGAAAGATGGAAAACTTATGTATTTGAGAGGTGTCCAATATGCTGATATGCAGCTGTCACAAAGTGACTCTGAACACATTATGAACATATCAGTTGAGGTGAATGTTGAGGTTAAGTTGAAACTGAAACCATTTGGAAAGTGTTTGGAGGGATGTACTTCCCTGATAATAGTGGCTATGAATGTCACTCAAATCAATGTGTGCATGGGCTCACCCACAAAGGGAGATAACAGATAAAATGGTTATATTTTTAATCTATATATATATATATATTTCATTTGACCTTCTATTTTTCAACCCCTTCCTATAATGATATACAGCAAATGTTACATGAATATATTCCCCAAACTCACCAGGACTAGAACTTGCCATGGTTTCAACAATATGGCATTATCATGGAAAATGTATTTCATTATGAGCTCTGGTCATAAAGAGACCATTTTTTACTATTAAGTCAATTCTTGATGGATAAAATCAAATTTTGTGATCTGTTTTGTAAATGTTTTGTAACACACACACACACACACACGCACGCACGCACGCACGCACGCACACACACACACACACACACACACACACACACACACACACACACACACACACACACACACACATATATATGTACATCAAGTGAAAGCTGAATAAATAAGCTTTCCATTAATGTATTATTTGTTAGGATCGTACAATATTTGACAGAGATATTTGAACTTTTTGAATATCTGGAATCTGAGGGTGCAAAAAAATTAAAAATAAAAATAAAAAAAAGAAATATTGAGAAAATCACCTTTAAAGTTTTCCAAATTAATTCTTAGCAATGCATATTATTAATCAAAAATTAAGTTTTGATATATTTACGGTAAGAAAATTACAAAATATCTTCATCGAACCTGATCTTTACTTAATATCCTAATGATTTTTGGCAAAAAAGCTGGCTGCACTGTCCCTTTTTAAGGCTCCAATGCCATTATTCTCTGATATAAAGGTGTTTAGACTGACCAGTCAGTGCTAGACTGTAAGGATACAGTTGCAAGGATACCGCTCTTGTTCTGATTTTATCTCCTGCTGGGTTTCTGGCTACAGGCCCATCACCAGGCGCACTGACCTGAAAGGAAATCCCTCATTCAACAGCCGCCTGGAGAACTATCACATAACACCGAGGCCAACACATTCAGTCACAGAACAGTCACACCTAACCAAGGGTCATCTATCCCACAGAGCTTTGCATTCATTAGCCACATCTCCTCCCAAGAGATGTTCGTTTTGCAAAACTCTGCTCATAATCTTCATTTCAGAGCTGATAATGATCATAATGCATTTTAGAATAATATGAGAATAAAACAATGTGTCACTTGAGGCCAGTGATTTTACTATGGAGCGTTCAGAGGCACAAGTGCTGTTTTATGAAAGGATGGCGAGAGCAAAACAATAAAAGACCTGACCAAATGTCAAAAAAAGATAATAATCAGAATAATGGCATGTAATATAGTTAATTAATCTGTTTGTGGTTGCCAAACAATTTAGCAATTTGCTGCTTTAATACAGAACCTGTGGCTTTATTCTCATCCAATCCGAATTTGTATTTATATTTCCCACTGTGGAAAATGGGATTTCCAGAAAAAAAAATATCATAAGACAAAAATGTACTTGAAAAAAAAAAACCTTGCTTAGGATTTGCTTCCATAGATTTTATCTTGTAAATGATAATAATTTATGTTAAGAAACTGAATTATTTTGCCTTCTGGCACAGGCATTATTTAGAAAACAAAGCCAACACTTACAGGAGTTGCAGTGCTGTTTAAAGCATGTACTGTGAATGCCGTAAAATAACCTTTTTGTGTCTGGTAATCTATTTTGAGTTGTATTATGATATGGAAAACTGTTTGCAGGGTACAAAACCATATCTTAAGTGTTATGCTCTGAGCTCCGCCCAACTGGCAATGCTTTATCATACTTCTATGTTTATTGGAAGAAAAGTAATTTTTATAGCAGACCCATTAATATTAATCTTATTTGGACAGAAGACAAGAAAATATGCTTACTGCACTGCCAATTGGCTCTTTCTGTCATGTGTACACTAGCAGGGTCTTTCACAATATCAGGAGTGCATCTCAAGGGTTCACTCATTCGCCCTTTTAGCTCCACTAGAAGAGACCTCTCATCTGTCTATCTGGTTCACTTTTAGAGAAATACTGGCACACACACATGTTTGTTTTTGTGAAAAGTGGGGACATCCCATAGGCGTAATGGTTTTTATAATGTAGAAACTGTATATTCTATTGCCATTCACCAACCCTACCCCTAAACCTAACCCTCACAGGAAACTTTGTGCATTTTTACTTTCTTAAAAAAACTCATTCTGTATGATTTATAAGTGTTTTGAAAAATGGGGACATGGGTTATGTCCTCATAAGTCACCCTCTCCTTGTAATACCTGTGTCATACCCATGTCATTATACAGAGTTGTGTCCTGATATGTCACAAAAACATGCCCACACACACACACACACACACACACACACATCCCATAGGCGTAATGGTTTTTATAATGTAGAAACTGTATATTCTATCGCCATTCACCAACCCTACACCTAACCCTAACCCTCACAGGAAACTTTGTGCATTTTTACTTTCTCAAAAAAACTCATTCTGTATGATTTATAAGCGTTTTGAAAAATGTGGACATGGGTTATGTCCTCATAAGTCACCATCTCCTTGTAATACCTGTGTCATACCCATGTCATTACAAGAGCACACACATGCACGCACGCATGCGCACACACACACACACACACACACACAGTTTCACATGCCACTCACAGACGAACATACACAAGCAGGTGGGAGAAATATGAAATTGTTTTCTGCTGCAAATTGTGAAATCCACTTAAACAGACTGTTTGCACAGCTGTGTGATAGGCGCCAGTACTCAGGGCCAGACGAAGCAGCAAATATTGTAAAAAAAAAGATTTATAATAACTATGTCAAATCTTAGGGAAAGATACACTCTTAGAGAATGTTTTAGATTGCAATGCTTCATTATGGTGGCTGAGACAGCGACAATTAACGAGATGGCATGTTTTGTGCAGATGCCTTATTTCCATTTAACTGGTTGTCCATTGCTATGTAAAGTACACATAGCTAATGTATACTTTTAGGGAAGCAGCAAAACATTTAATATAAAATAAGCTAAGATAAGGTCCCAATGAACTGGCTAACTATAAATTATCCTATTAATGCATGCTACTCAAAAAAAAAAAAAAAAAAAAAAAAAACAGTGAACATTAAATACTGATTTTTTTTATAATTTCATTTACTGTGTAATCAATTTTGCCTCTACACTGGTACCATAATCTTAATTGGTCAATTAATGTACTGTTTGTACATGCTATTGAGTAGTAATACTCAATAGCACACAGAATCTTGTTACCAAATTAAAAAACTTACTGTACAAACCAAGTTGAAGGGACTGATTCACATTCTAATTTACTCTGTGTCTGCTTGTGGTCCAGTCAACATGTCAGCGAAGTCCAGGTTTCCCGGCTGATGTCTGCCCTTGCTGACTCAGAGGAACAAAAGGGAAATAAATCATGAAAGCCACATCTTACAGTGCTGCCCACCCAGTAGAGAGAGGGGTTCAGACCAATGCAACAAAGTTCTACACATTCACATTCTGCAGCAACACTCAGATCCCATGAGTCTTAAAGAGTTAGACTGAGCAAAAACCAATGTTTGAAATGAATAATTGGTTGATTAGTCAATCTTTCATTCAGTTGAACAGTTTCTCTGTTTATTCCACTCAGAAATATTGTGAAGTGGAGGACATTTTTATATTTTACATGTAGTTTGTTTTTCAATGCCACACACAAAAACTAATTATAAATGAGAATATTGTTTATTTAAAATAGTCTGTGTATTAAACTGTGCAGTCAGCCGATCTTTATTACAAGATATGTTTAGACAGGGTTTATTTTGTAAAAAAATTCTTATATTATGCTGCTTATTAAATAGCTGGATACTTATCCAAATAAATAAATGCATTTGACATTTCTAACTGCATTTTCTTTCTACTACAGCTATTTTTATTGGGTAATATTTATTCATAAGGTCAAAGGGATGTTTTATTCCAGAAAGACCAAATGAGGATCATATTATTAGTAAACGTAATATGGAAATGTTTATTAATAATAGTCACACACATCAATTGAGCGCAAATAAAATGTAACAGAACTATTACAGGCACTACTTTATTAAACTCAGAGCTTTATGAGGCGGACAGCAAAATTTACAATTGTGCAAACCTGACAAAGACTTTTCCATTGTCAGCACAGATGTCCGTAGTTGATATAATGGGATGACATAATGGAAGTGAAAACATCACAGCAAAGACCACTGGAACTCTCTGGTTCTGTATATAAAGTAGATGTGGTGTGACGGGTTTTTGAAGAAATAAACACCTTTGAATATAAGTTTATGAAAGCATGGTATTTAGCTTTCATAAAGCATCTGAGACAGAACAGTTCCTCCAGATGCATCAGTGCTTTACTTAGCTTTCAGACTCTGAAGGCCTAGAAAGTATATGAACCATTAGATTTAGTTTGTAATTTAAAGGAAATTAATATACTTAAAAACACTTCATATGAGAAACTAGTTGGAATGACCGCAGCTACCCTAAAAAATACCATTCGCGTCCTGGATGAACTGGCAAATGCTAACAAGATTTCCCTCAATTTGGGGAAAATAACTCTTAAGTGCTTCTTGAAAGCTCTTCAAAGGTCTATGTTAGTAAGGCGCCATAAATAATGGATCCCAATTCTGAATATTTTTGGGCTACATGACTCTGAGGGGGAAAATGATGAAGGCTGAACTTTCCATGTTCTCGAGAGATAGAAGGTTGTTATTCTGAGTGTGTATTAATCGCTTTATCCTCACAGTGGTTTTCATCATTAATACATGTGATTTAAACACACTAAAATTTGAAATAAACACACGGCAGCAGGCATGAACTGGTATGCATCAAGAGCTTCGGGTTAACATTTGCGTGTTCTGATAAAGGTTGAGCACAGATGTAGTATATCTTTAAATCAAGAGTTTTGATTTCAATTATCATTCAAAATTCAGTGCTGCCATAATCAAAAAAAAAAAAAAAAAAAAAAAAAACAGCACTCTATTATAAGCCTAATTTACATTGAAAGCAGCCGTTTTTAGTTTAATTTGTATTGTGTTAGTAGAGCCTGTTTCTTTTTAGTGAATTCGTCTCAAAAGCAATCTTACATGTTTGAACAGACTAGACAGTTCTTTCTCTCTTATAATAAATAAACTCATATGAGGATTTGGACGGAAAATTTCAAGCTTTGAATCTTGTTTAACATCTCTGTCAGTCAAGTGATTCAGACCATGTAGACCACTACTGAATTGTGGGATTAGTAGTCATCCCTCTTTTATATAACATAAAAATCCAGCGGAGCTATCATCCACTTAGTTGCATAATCCATTTTAGACTCATCAGTGGTACAAAGAAAGTATCTATTTCTTGCAAATTAGAAATATCAAGAAAAAACGTAAGTGAGAGCTATCTTTATTTCATATTTATAGCAGGATGTCAATCTAATTCCAATTTTGATCATAGGAATATCGTCAGTGCAACACGAATAAAGGGAAAGTCTCTTTTTTTTCTCCACACCTCGCTGCATTTTTCATATCCTGGGGTTGAACTCATACACTTCAGTCCCACCAGCCTGCGTACACTCCCCAGACTCAGCAGGCTCCTGATAGAAGCACATTTATCTTCATTAAACAAATGATTTCACCTCATAACAAAGATCTCTACCCTTCAGGACCATCAGAGAGCACATTAGAGTTTAAACCCTCCGTCTATTCATTTTAAGAAGCAGTACAGTACAGAGACAGTACAGTAATTTCACCTACATTTATGCAATTTCACCTGCATATATATAATTTCACATGCATAATACATATGTAGCCAAACCATTTAGACACCAGATGAGCAATAAGATCAATAAGATGTGATAAATGATTTTTCTATGTTTTATTTGGAACATAAGTCTTTGTAACACATATGTTCACACACATTCCAGTGACTTACTGGGAGTAATGGCTAAATGGTATTTCAGAATGTTTTATTTCCAGCTGGCAGACAAGAATAGAGGTGGTTTTCTAGTTTATGTTGAACACTTGCAGTTCAGATTCAGATTTTCCCCAGACCCTTTCAGAAGGTGTATGATTACAACGTCACTTCACAGGACAGTTTGATTTCATACGAGCAAACGGAGCTCATCTCAATGGAATGAATCACCTCATGTCTTTGACTGAGCATGGTGAATCTGACCTGTTTAGTCCCACAGAAGAAAATCCATCCAAAGTATGCAGCTTTACACGCAGGGGATCCAGATGAATCTGTTTCTCCTCATTCTCCTAATTCAGAGCCTGGTCTGATCTGGTCTTGTCCACAACGACCTGCAAATTTGAACAAAAACATGCATGCTTAGCAGAAACTATGACAGCTTTCTTTATGATCTATAAATGCTTACCAAAATAGCACAGTGACAGTATGCATAAAAGTGGTCCAAAAGATGTGTAGGCTACAGTATATTACAAATCTTCTGTAGCCAAAAAAAAAAAAAAAAATTTACTCAAACAAAGGTTACTAGTTATTTATTTCCTTGAAATCATCTTCTTAGCTGTAGTTCTCAAAGCTCTTTAGCACTTTACATGCTAAAACGTTTAGTAAAAGTTATGGGAAAGGCTGTTTGACATTATGTAGTAACTAACGCAATGGCTGTTTTTCCATTTGATCAAAAGTAGCCAAACTGGCATAAAACTGGGAATGAGTGTTAAGTGATCAAGTTAACACTTCTCACATTTTGTCTTTTGGATGTGTCATGTTATATCTTCCTAAAATGCCTCTCAAACTTTAGATTTACTTTTCATATATATACTAAGCCAAGACCCAGCATGTATTTTCCCTCTTAAAATTCCCCAACCTTTTTGTTTTCCGAGTGTTTATGAGGTATGGAAAACCGTAAACAGCAGTGGGGGACAAACATCTGTTGCAGGCGATCATCCCACTGGAGACATTTAATTTTGCCATAAATGGAGGTGGTTGGCAGAAAATTATAGCTTCCTACGGAGACAGGGACAAAATACCAATTTCCAATTTCAACCCAAACCACCAGCTGACAAGAAAAACACAGCAAACTCTGTGAATTTATAACTTTTAATGAGAAAGTTGCAGTTAGGTATATAGATGGAGTATGGGATTAATGGAAGCATTAGTATTGGTTTTGAGTTACGGACTGTGCATATATCATACAAGGTCAATGGGGTTTGCATATCAACACTCATCACATGCGTGAAATGTTGCCCTGTCTGTCTCTACATTATCCTTTTCTCGCTCTAACCAGACAGCACAGCAGCTGTTTGTTCTGTGATGCCATCTGGACTTTGTCAAGGTGGAACGATACAGAAACAGAGAGACAAGGGCCAGAAGCTTTGAGAGCAAAGCAAGCTACTTTATCAAACTGTGCATGCCTTTGTATTTATAGTAAACAAAGTGTTCAGAAGGAGATCTGTGATTTTATACTGTGACAATATTCACACAAAGCCTACCTTTGAAAAAAGGTTAGTATTGTTGTACCTGCAACACTGGAAAATAGTACTGGAAGAAGACTTTAATTGTATAAATGGCTTGTATTCTCAAAAAATTGACTAAAACAGCAAAAACCAACAACAAACAAAAAAACTAAACAAATAAGAGGTCATCATAATGGCAAAATTATCTAAAAAATAAATATTAAAATAATTGTATTGATTTTTTTTTTCAATTTTATATTATTATAATTTTATAAAAAAAACAAAAAAAAAACACATGATTTAAATCTGTAATAAATGTTAAAAAAGAAAATTATTTGTAATGAATTAAGACAGCAGTATTTTCCTACCCTATTGTCTGTTCGAAATTTGCAAAACTCCCAGAGTTCGCAGTGGAAAGCATTTTAATTTAACGACATGCTGTTTTATGTGAGAGATTATAACAGCGGGGTGGTTGACATTTCAAGACTGCATTGCTGCTGAGTTTTACAAATGTTTTAGACAAAGTATTTTTTTCTAGCTGTCGAAAAGTTCTACCACTGGAGATGGCGACAACTGTAATTGTAATTGTAATAAGCACAGGCTAAATAGTAGTGGATGAGCGGGAAGTTTCAATCAGTTTAAAATAAATAAAACTAAACTTTATGGCTTCTTCTATTGAATAAGCTGTCGTGTCGAGGTAGGGCATCTGGTAGATGCTCACAAAGAACGGTATTTGGAGACCGCAGGATTGGATACCAATCCTTACCTTTTTCCTCCATTTTCACGGACCTCATTAAATCGCCAAGTCTACCCCAATTCATTCCACACGATCTGTACCACTATGTGGTAAACGGGGTATCCCCATACACTGGTGCTGATGTCAAAGTTTTTAAAATTCTGGATGTTTACCAGTTCTTTGTAGCTGGCTGGGTGACAGGTACGCGATGCTTCACTCATGGCATGGGGAGGTGCCTAATAATGGCAAAGGTAAGACGTAAATCTAGGGTTTATTCTGTATTAATATCTATTCTTTACTTAAGTAAAAATTTATATAACACGTAACCTGTTTTTAGAGGACCTGTTCGTTCGTGACTACCCACTTAAGTTACCGTTGTACACCGGGTGTGCCAATGCAACTTTCTAATGCAGTTGATCTATAACTTTTTATACCAAGTACCACCTCAGAAAATATTTGGCTGTCCAAGTACCACCACAATGACCAATATTAAAATTACAGTAGCGTAGTAGGCCTAACTATTCAGCTAACGTTACTGCTCTGCACAGTTAAAAAACGTCGCAGTTTTATTCCTAATAAAAATATTTGTTGTTGTCAGCCACTTTAACATTGTAAATGCACAGTTGGACCTTTAACACTGCACTTACAAGTAAAAAAAAACAAACAAACATTTTATTACACCAACGAACACGAACTCGTACTTGTTTGGCTTGCCGTCCGTCCTACAGCATAGCTCTTCGGCCGTCCGTCATGGCGTTCACAATTCATGCGAGTAGAGGGTGACGTCACGTGCAAAGGGTCTATAGTCATAGTACATTTCTTTTATGTAATGCTCTCTTCTATATTATTAGCTGCATGAGAATGAAATATATTGCATTATTCGGCCTCCCTCACTTTCAGAATCACATGGAAACATACATTTAGACACAACATATGAAATCCAGACGATATACCTTTTAAAGCCTCTTCCGAAGACCATTATGTCATGTCTAATAGATTATAATACACTCAGAAAAAATGGCTTATCAAGTATTCATACAATGCTACATTGGAATCCCTTTCTGTTTTTATTAAATAGTATCATAAAAGTAAAATAAATGAATTTAATGGTGAAATGTAAAAAATTAAATAAAGCAGAATAAAGGCATTTATTACAAAACAACAAAAGATCTGCCAATGAAACAGGAAAACATATCAGATGATCTGACTGCATATCTTAAGAAACAGTGAGCACAACTCAGCAGTGCTTCCCAGCAAGAGTCTCCTGGCTGGTGAGTTCTACGTGTCATAAATTATGGATCAGAGAACCTTTGCTTGTCTGGAATATGGAATATGAGAGTGGAGGATGGAGCAGCAACCTGGAGTGGATTGTTCTCAGGCCAACCAAATAATAAAACACATTAATATGCGTACAAAGGTAGAAATGGGAACAAATGTTGATATATCAATTCACAAGTGAGATCTTGAGAACAAAGATTAAAATAATATGTTTAAAAAACTGTACAAAGGAATATGAACTGTTTTCAAGTTTCATTTATTCACTAAACGTTATCCATAACGTTGTTCAAAGTGACTTATTTTAAAAGAAATGACTAATTCTATTAACAAATGATTTACACTCACATGAGATTAAAACTTATTATTATTGGTGGAGATTTTGATATGACTGTCATATTAGTCACTGAGTCATCCTTTAATTGATTTGTTTGGAGAGAAAAAGTAAGTATAGAAGCCTGTTTAAAACACACACACACACATTTTAAATAATTCTTAGAATTGTGAGATATATAGTCAGAAGTGTGAGATGTAAACTTTTTTTGGAATTCCGAGAGAATCAAATCAGAATTCTGAGTTTGGATCTTGCAATAAGAAATTGCAATTCCAATTGTGAGATAAAAAGGTAAAATGACCATTATATTTTATTCTGTGGCAGAAAAAAATGTATTGCAAGATGTAAATTCAGAAGTCAGTGAAAAAAGTCACGACTGAAAGATGTAAGCAGAGAGAAAAAAAAAGAACACCAAGAATGAGAATTACGAGAAATGCAGTCTGAATTGTGAGATATGAACAAAAAGTTGTAATTACTTTTTCATTTTTATTCTGTGGCTGAAACAGGATTCCAAGTGAAATGAATCGGTACAGACTATCTTTCTCTTATGAATATAATAAAACTAAAGACTTTTTGGAGTTATGAAGGATGCAGTACTACTCTATAGGTACTCAAGATTAACAGGATATTGAGTGAAAACAAGCATTTCACCCCCCCTTTAAGCTTTATCCATATATCTTTTTTTAGCTCTTAAATTAAATGATTGTTTCTTGCCCTTAAAGGGCCTGCGGTTGGAGGCTATGTTTTCGTCACGTTTGGTTTCCCAAATTAAATCCTTTGTGATGTTGTGCATATTAAGATGATACCATAGTGATTTATTGAGAAGAAGTGTCATGTAGTTGCCAGGAAAAGCAGCCAAATGAAGGGGACCATGCCCGGGTGGGTTCCATAATTGAAAACAGACATTTCAGTGGCATGCTGGAGACTTAAAAATTGCCTTTTCCAACTGTTTTGTCTCTAGTTTTTTGACCAGACAGTTCGGAATAGCTCTCATGCAAGATTTATGGTGGCATCCAGAGGTCTAGCATATATCAATCAATCAATCAATGTGTTTATATATATATATATATATATATATATATATATATATATATATATATATATATAGCCATATTTGTAAAATCCAAAAACACTATATATAAATATCATCCAAAATCTGTTTCAAATTCTGAAAGAACAGATTCTTGCAGTACATTTCAAATTCAAATTAATTAAAAAAATCTAATTCAAGAATATATTGTAGTAGCATATTTATTCATTCATTATTTATTTATTTTTGTAGTCATTTTAATGTATATTTAGACAAAGCTCAACACTTTCATTTTTTTCCACTTCAGGAAGTGGAAGTGCAGGAAGCAGGAACCAGGCCCAGGTGTTAGGAGTTAACTCCTAAAACTTTTATCACAAGCCCATATTGTTCTACGGCTCATCTGCCCGCTGTGAAACGCTCCTCTGCCAGGATAGATACATCTGGCAGAGAAAACTGCATTGGATTAAAAGTTCAAAAGACTCACTGGCCTTATCCAGCAGCATTTGTGGCCTTGGACGGAGAGTAAGCACAGTCAAAACACATTGTTTCCGTGATAAGGTAACTGACAGCAAGGTCAGAGCATGATAAATCTTGGCTTAGAAAACCTGCTGTAAACCTTTTGACTTGACCTACTATGTTGCCCTATCTGTTTCACAGTATCTAGTTCTAATGCGGTGCAGTCACAGCTCTAAAGCACATGACATTGAACAAAGTTGAACAAGAGGTGAATTTAAATTAAATACTATGAAATTATGCTCACGCTACTGAATGAATGCTTTTTCAGCCAGGGTTGTTTCACCCTTAAAGTTGTTTGAGAGTTTCACCCTTAAAGCAACAGGCCAAGAAAAAATCTGAATAGCCTTTTCTATGATGTTGCAAAGATTCTCTGAGATTATCTAAGAACTTCACAGCTGATATTCAATTCTCATTTCATATTTTACTTTCAGGACATGACCCTATTAATATCATTGTGCATCTAAAAAATGCAAAATATTATGCATAAATGTCATAGAAATAATAACCTGTCACTGAACAAAGCCTCAGAGTCAAACAGGATGTTTTTTATTTTATTTGAATGCTAGGACTGTACACGTTTTTACTTTTGGGTTTATAAAATATGTGTTGCAATTTTGAAGCCCTCTAGGTTGCATATTTATGTAACAAAATGTGTTTGGCTTCAGCGGTAACCAAGAAGCTTGCGTTATAAATGTTATTTATCTTGCATTTATTTATTTATTTATTTAGAGAAATAAGAAGTAAAAAAACAAACAAACAAACAAAAAAAACACTTTCCTTAGGGTTTTGGCATAGTTACCAAAACAGACTTTACATTAAATCACACACACACACACACACACGCACGCACACACACACACACACACACACACACACACACACACACACACACACACACACACACACACACACACACACACACAAATACAGCATGATCAAAAGCAACACAAATATACAGTAAACAAAGCACTGTGACATAGCCAAAGGAAAAAAAGAAAGTAATAATTGTAGAGAATTCAAATAAAACACATTTGATGCGATCATAGCTGGTTAAGTATAATTCCCCCCAAAATGAAATTTGATGAAATGTACTCATCTTCAGGCCATCCAAGATGTAGTTTGTTTCTTAATTTAAACAGATTTTGAGTAGTTCATCACATGATCTATCACTTGCTCACCAGTGGATACTCTGCAGTGAACAGGTGCCGTCCAAACAGCTGATAAAAACACCACAATAATCCACAAGTAATCCACATGACTCCAGTCCATGATTTAATGTCTTAAAGAGTGAAAAGTTGCGAGTTTGTAAAAATGAATCAAATTGTTTTTAACTTCAAACCACTGCTAAACAGGAGTCCTCATTTTAAGACATCAAAAGGAGATCAAAACAGTTCTAAACAAATATGGGTAGATTTTGATTTAGGAAGAATGCAGGGGTAGGCTTTTCACTGGAGGACGCGTTGTTCGATTACGGACATATTTTGACATGAAAAACATCTTAATAATGGATTTGTTTATTACAAATTGACAAGAATCGATGGACTGGAGTCATGTGGATTATTTGTGTAATATTGTGACATTTTTATCAACTTTTTGGACTCTCATTCCGATGGCACCCATTCATTGAATTGATGAAATTGACTAAATTTCTCCAAAACAGTTCAGATTATAGAAACAAACTCATCTATATCCTATAGCCATAGACATTTAAAATACATTCACATTTACAAAACATTTTGGTAAACTATTCCTTTAATAAAGGACAAATTTACCTTATATGTTATGGAGTATGAAGAGCCAGAGCCAATCAGTGTGCTTGGTGCAGGTCAGTTGGTCGTGTAGGACACCTTCCAGGTCTTTTAGCATCTGAGGATAACCATGTGCCCTTTCAAAGAGATGGAAAAATTGAAGTGGGGAGACCATGGCCAAAAGGACAAGAAGTCTTATTGGAGCTGAACTTGAAGCAATAAGCTGCCATCTAAATGTCAGAGCATCCGTAATCTCAAAGGTTGAGAAAGTTGAAGGTTATGAGTTTTGAAATGTTGAGTTGAGGGTTACAAGCATGCATTTACAAATAAAACCAGGAGAGGGTTCTTCTACACCATATGGATTCAGTATAGCTCCAGTCATTAATCACCTCACTGGTATGGCCATGGTATAAGGCTTTTATTTGCATTCAATGCTGTGTGTGCAATGTCAGCGCTAAATGAATGGGACTTGATTGCGTCTGGTGCGTCCAGCGGCTTTATAGTCATGGTGGCCATATGAGATCAATACTGTAGCCAGCATGTTATGGGGTTTGAGGTGGACCATAAATGTGGCTGAAGCTTCCTCTTTCCCCGCTCCTTCCTTAATTGAGACATATGGATTAAATTATGCTTTCGAGAAGCAGAAACTTCTCAGCTGGCTCGTGTTTTTCGACTGGAACCTCACCATGTGAAGTTCAGCGTACAACATGAGAGGAACAACTTGCCTGCCAAACAGGTAAGAACTCTGTGAATCGTTTGATCTGTGTGGTTAAAACACATTGCAAAGGTCATAGATTGGTTGAACTTTTCATCCCAAGATAATATGGCCGTTACTAATCAAAGTTTGCACATGAAACTGTATGTAAAGTGGATGTATTTTAAAAGGCAGAAGTCAAATGATTTGGTAAGGCTCTGTTCCCAGTCTGCAGCATGTCAGATAGCACTTGACAAATGGCCCTATTTCATTAATTATCCTTTCATAATCCCAGAGTTTCAACATA
This sequence comes from Carassius gibelio, assembly GCF_023724105.1. Lineage (NCBI taxonomy): Eukaryota > Metazoa > Chordata > Actinopteri > Cypriniformes > Cyprinidae > Carassius > Carassius gibelio. Next base: position 6,111,785 of record NC_068388.1, on the reverse strand, counting down.
ATCTTATCCTGTATCCTTCCCAAAAAGGACAGGCTTTCTTTTAGTTGGCATGGTGGGCGCACAGCTGCTTGGAGTGGAATGGCCACCAAAGAGCAATTACCATGACAAAAAAAGGCACACAACCATTTTCCCATCAGTCTGTGCTGCTCAGACATCAAACAGCGCCATTAATGTTTTTGTGAAAGTGAAGATTTGTGTGCCGTTTAAAACCCTGTGAGCAATAATTCTGTAGTTTCTTTCTGTGAAAAGTTTTCTCTGCCCCTAAGGGGTACCTCAGACAGGATATCCTGGGAGCTGGTCTCAGAAATAGTCCATGGTTCCTCTCTCTAAAACTGAGTAGTTTTAACAGCACAAGTCATTAGGATGAATAATGAGGCAGATAAGACAGCACGGGTAGTTCTCTTCACCTACACTTAGTTGTCATTGGGTATAAGCAGCACATTTCCACTTACCTGTTTGTGAATTGTTCAAAACTGTATGTTATTTTGTCCAAAGTAACAGGTCTAAGCTTATGGTGAAAACGTTTCTTTTAATGGCGAAAATGTATCAGGGATATATATATATATATATATATATATATATATATATATATATATATATATATATATATATATATATATATATATATATATATATATATATATATATATATATATATATATATATATACTACAATTCAAAAGTCTGGGGACAGTAAATCTTTGAATGTCTTTGAAAGAAGTTTTTATGCTCATCTATGATTGATCGATAAGCAAAATAGTAACATTGTAAAATATTACAGTATCAAAGAACTATTTGGAATTTTAATATATATTTTTAACTGCAATTCATTCTTGTGAAGGCAAAGTTATTATCAATGATGAAAACAATTTCTCTATTTTTTTTTTTGTTTTTTTTGTCAAACTTTATTTTAGGGTCCAATTCTCACTATTAACTGACCATTAACTATGACTTTTGCCTCAATTAACTCCTTATTTTCTGCTTATTAATAGTTTATAAGGTACCAAAGTTGTTAAATTTAGGGTATTGGGTAGGATTATGGATGTTATGGTTTATATGTACTTTATAAGCACTAATAAACAGCCAATATGTTAATAATAGACATGCTAATAAGCAACTAGTTATTAGTGTGAATTGGAGCCTAAACTAAAGTGTTACCTTTTTTTTTTTTTTTGTGGAAACTGTGATGCATGATTATTATTCTTTTTTGTGATTATCATTTTGATAAATACATTAATCAGAACAACAGCATTTACTCAAAATATTATTTTGTTGTAGCAATATAAAAGTTAAGTTGTTGTCAATCTTGATGAATTGAATGAAATCTGATTAATTTTGTTTTAGTGAATTGAATTGAATTTTAAAAAGTTCCACTGTTACATTTACTGGATATGCTCACCTAAAAATTTTCCTAAAATGTATTTTAATATTTGAACATATATTTTCATGTCCATAAAGTACATTTTAAGAATTGAATAAAATATAGTGTTTTATTTATTTGCTGTATGGGTCCTTTTAACACATATTCATTTATATATTTAGATATAGTAGAGCCTTTATTACAATATTTCTCCAGGCTGAACTTAATGGAGCACTACAACATGATCTAACCTCATTCCCACAAGTCTTTCCAGCTTTGGCTACGCCACTCTTCCATGCCATACATGCAAAAGTGCATTTCCTTTAGACTACTGCCACAGCTGCTACCGATTTCCTCCTGCTGGATTCTGCCAGCACAGTATCAGTCCCTCTCCCTGGCACATTTGGAACTACATTGGTTACAAACTTAATACAGTGGAGAAAGCAACGCTTTAGCCAATTCAAACACCTTGTGGGGTAACAGAGAAAGAAAAAGATTTTTGGAGAACCACTGATTTACACACACTCCATGCCAGCAGTGGAAGAGAGTGTGCAACAAATGTATTTAGGAAAAAGTCTTTTAAATGTGCGCGCAGCTAGCTGTGAATATTAAAATACTCCAGCAAAACGCCCTAATGCAATCCCGCTGCTTTATTTGACTGTACTCTTTCACCAACTATTTCGGTGAACTGTATGCTGTTCACTACAGAACCTCAGGGTGTGCAAGTACTGAATAGCTCATTAATCATCTATTATACCCATTCTGATGGCACATGCTGGGGAGATGTCTGTAAACTGACGGATGTTTGGCTGAAAAATCAGTTGAGGTCTCATGACTTCACAGCGAGGTTTGTGGCTGAGTTTAGCCCTCTGAGTCCTCACACTGGTTCTTTGATTAGTGGCACTGGTGTGTTGTTGCGATGGTGTCATTGCAGGCCCGCTGTGCCCTGTACGAGACAGATGGTACTAATGCGGTTAACATCTGTGTGTACACAGCCCTGCTGTTGATCTGAGGGTTTTGTGAGATGCCGTTGTCCGAAGCAGGTCTTTATTGGTGTACTTGAACGTCTGTGAAGGCCATCAGGACTTTCCGTGGTATTAAGATGATTTTGATTACATAGAAATGTGGGTGGGCTGACTTTAAGGACGGGCCAAAATTGCTGCTCTGGTTTTCTACAACAGAATCTGGAAATGCACTGTCAAGTTAAGACTCTGTGCCAAGGTGAATGAAACCTAATGAAACCGAGTGTAAACAAGGCTGTATGACCCTACCCAAAAATATAACTTTGTGGTGCAATAAAAATAAAAGTACAACCTAAATAATTTATTAATAATTGTGCTTGCTATTTGAACAATCCCCTAACGTTATGTATTAAATTGAGTGAGAGGTCTGCTGTGCTTTTCTAAGTAGTCACAAATTTTTCATTTGGCAGATGAAAAAATAAAAAATGTGTGTGTGTGTGTGTGTGTATTTTAAGTATTTTTGCATTCCAGTAAAATATCAAGACATTTGAACAAGATTAACATGCATATCAGAACCTCACTATATTTTGTCAGATTTATGCTGAAATGCTGAGTATGCTTAAAGGAATAAAGAGGTAAGAAAAATAACTAATTTGAGAAAAAGACCTAACTTGTTTTGTCCATTTGTTTATTTATTAACATTCATTGGTTAACATAAAAATCTATAAAATATGGGACTAATAGTATTATTATTATTTTATTTTTTTGCAGTGCAGTTGAAATGAGAATAGGACATATTTGTATGTTCTGTAACCTCATTGTTGTTTTTTGCACAGTATTATGTATTCTGCTCACATTGTTGGTCTTTCTCCTACAATTATATTTTTTTCCCATGTATCCATAAAAACCACTTGGCTGTGTTTGTTACCTCGGATATTTTACATTTCCATATACAATTGAACAGATTCCTCCTTGACTGGTTTCAGTGGATTGCTGGTCTTTGTTAAATGAAAAGATGATTGACAGCCCTCTCTTCACAAGTAACTGGAAGAAACCCACTCTTAAAGATCTTAAAACAAGCCACCGGTGGCTGAACATGGTCCAATGTCAAGCCAGTGGAGACCATTGGAAAACAACTTCAGTGCTACGAATGAGGCCTGAAACACATTGCCTTCTCATTACAACAGCTGAAGAACAGAACAGACTCGCTAACTAACATTCCAGCTGTCAATCATCAGCCTCAAGCAATGGCGTTACAATCTGGATATACTTCCCCAACATCAGTCATACTGATTCTATGTTGGCTTTATGCCCATATTGTTATATCATGTCTGTCTCTATTGAATTTTCTAACCTAACTGTTACGCTTTTTTATGTTTATGTGCAATATACAACTTAAGTCTGAGTGCTAAATTAGCATTATAGAAATATCGAGGCATTCTTTTTGGTCTTTCCAAGGACATGTCACCAGTAGCAGTGAAAGGAAGGTTATCTCCATCCAACTGGCTTATAATGAAACTGATTTAGGCCATGCAACAAGAAAACTAAGCAAGCCTCAGAGGAACTATAACTCCATAAATGAGCTGATGTACTGAACTTGAAAGGCTTTTTACAACTCGGCGTTATTTTTGCATCCAAGTTTATATGAGCAGAAAATGATGAGTGTTTGCATGCTGCAAACCAAGACCGTTTAATAAAGTACTTTATATAATAAAGTTGTTTATTGCTGAAAAGAGAAAAAGAAAGACCCCAATCTTTGATGTGGATTTAATCTGGCTTGGATCTAAAAGTCCAAAAGTACTGTAACATTAATTACACTGTACAAAAAAAAAAAAAAAAAAAAAAAATCCTATTGAGTCATTCAGACATTTTTCCTATCATCATTCCCGTTACAGTCAATGTGTTATTTTATGGTGCGTTCCTTTTAAAGACGGCACAGAAATCATTTTATTCATGACCCCTGACCTGTCCGATGAGAGGAGATGGTACTGAGGCATGCTAAAACAGGATGTGAGCACATGAAGGAAATGAGCTGTGCTGGTTAGTCAAAAGATTCAGGATTTAATGGATTCAAAAGATGTGATATTCCTTTGGACAATTGCTTGACCATCTCTAGTGTCACTTTTGTTGAGAAAAAGGTGATTTAAAATGACCAAGACCATTGTTTCCTAAGACATGCATAAACCCAATAGCTCTAAAGTGATCTGTTGAATGAATGTTTAAAGGAATAGTACACCCACAAAATGTATTCAGTTAACCTTTTTTCATTTTCTTTCTTCTATGGAAGGGTAAGATTTTCATTCTGGAAAAAAAATTGTTTGTCTTTTATAAAGAAGGTCATTCAGGTTTGGAATGACATGAAGGTGGCTAACTGATGGCAGAGGTTTTATTTTTGGGTGAGCTATCCCTTTAAATACTATATTAGGCATCAAAGTAAAGAATATTTAAAAATAAATCTCAGTATCTATTTGTTTTATTTATGTGTCTGGATCAAGCCCAGCCTTGTACAAAGATTTTAGTGCAGAGTTATACTTTATTTTTTTGAGCCAGAAAGAGGCCACTGGCGTGCTTTACAGTCTCCTCATTAGTCTCCGTCATTCTTTTCATCTTCTCCCAATGCTCAGGCTCTATGACCTTACAGATTCGCAGGATGCAGATAAACACAGATGTGCGTGAAAGGACGGAGTCCCTTCTTGTTTTATTGGCCAAAGCAGCATCCCATCTTTTAGAGCGAAATAAACCTTGCCAAAGCAGATCAAGATAACAGATGCTTTCATATTTCTTTAAAGTAGAACATACCAGTAAAAAACATGCACACATCAGACATACTACACCAGTTTTTCAGCCCCAAAAAGTGAGGTACCGTGGGCCCAAAATTATATAATACCTGTATCTATTATTAAAATCAGCTTGGTTTAATATTGTGAGAACCACAGAAAATCAAGCTACTGAAAAAAATAATAATAATAGTAATAATAACAACAACAATAATAATACACACATTGTTTATATTAAAACAATATATATTATTAAAAAGAGCTAGATTTTATATTTTGTAGTCTTATTCACTGACTTTTAAAATGTGACATTTTAAAATGTGGTTTAAATGCAAATGACCTTAGGTGAAGTGCCGGATTTCATTGTTATTCAACAATTTCAGCACCAAATTCATATATTCAAGTTCATGGTTGGATAAGACCAATGTGTGGTCAGGCAGATAAGATACACCTGAAGCTCTGACAAAAACATATTCTGCAAAATGTGGCCATTTTTACCTCCCCAGGTGTGTAAAGACTATTACAGAACAGAAATGCAACACAGCTCTGAGCTGCCATCTGAGGTCAGTGGTACAGAAATACATTTTTTTTTTCCAGCTTTGGGAATACTAGGAATATTTAAAGACAGCTGTGCCAACCATTTTAACTCACAAAAAAAAAAATTACACATAATTACAGACCTTGGTGTACTTAAATTATTCCTGAAATCCTAGAAGCACCATTTCCATTAAAATGCTAATTTGTACAAACAAATTAAATGCTGGCGTAGTGCTAAAATAAAATTCTACATGTGCTGGCAAAATGGGCAAGTCTCATATATTTACCACTGTATGCTCATAGCTTGCAGCAAAAACAACAGAAATTTAATGCAACACAGATTTAAAGCACATGGGAAAGAGGGTAGGGTTCAGCAACAAAGAAACTCAGGGAGGAATTTTACTTTTCAGATCACCAAAAAGTCAGTTGGGTCCTGCAATGTAAACTATTATTCATCATTTAAAATTAAAATAATCATATATATAATTCGTGTATGAATTATATCAACAGCCCATAACATCAATGGATTTATAAAAGTGTATATTACAATGCATAAAAACATTACTCAATGCATTGCAGTGTAAGTCTGATAATCTATCAGACTTGGCATCATGGGTAATCTTTAAAGAAATGTCTTTTACAGGGAGATAAAAAAATAATCATGTTGCATTTGGCATTCGACATGCTGAGCTAATGCATTTAGTTCAGGGGCTAAATCAGGAAATAGAAGCACTGTGCATAATTTAATGGAAACTATCCGCTGTCGAAGAGAGTCCGACCACTCTTAGTGGCCACCGGCGGAGCCAGTGAAAACACGAATCTGTGTCTCAGCTTGACTGTGAGACCACTGCTGTGGAAACCTGAGGAAACACAATCGTTTTCTGAAATTCATTATACTGTGATCTGTCACCATGGAGTGGTGTAAAGTGCTCTGTGTGATACAAAGGGATGTTAGTCAAACTCTTACAGTACTTGCCGCAAACATAAAACATTATTATTGAGAATTAGACCTAAACTTAAAGGGATAGTTCACCCCCCAAAATTCTGTCATTTATTCACCATGATGTTATTCGAAACTTGACTTTCTTATTTTCTTCAGAACACAAAAGAATACATTTTGGAGAACTGTTTTTGGCCATAAAGTGGCAATCAGTGGGTTCCAAGACAACACAGAGACAATACTGAAAAAATATTGAGATTTAGAGAAAAATATTGAAAAATATACTTTGCGTTCCAAGTCAGTCAGGTTTGGCAGTAGGCTACTATATGTGAAAGTCCCTTTCATCAACGGGTGTATAGTTTGTCATGAACAACCTTAAAATAACATTAAAATCCAACTTTTTTTAAATGGGGCAGTGTATTGAAAATGTAACACAATCTTTAAAAAAAGACATTTGTTTCATATCACACTTGAGGAGGAATAAAAACAGTTTTATTCACAGGCCCAAATATGGGCAAAAATTAATATGAAAATCTTATGCTTGTGATGTCAATCAGTAAGATCTTTACTTAGATCAAATGCATACAAATATATCAGTTATCACTCTAGATCAATAACTGCTTAAGGTCTTAAATGCTTAGTTTTATGATCAAAGCTCTTACTTTTTTTATATGGGCAAAACATATAATACAATACAATGATTGCGAGATGTACAAATAAACATTCTCCAAAAGTCTTATGTATCATTTGATACTTACATTTTATGATATTTAAATAAAACTTATGTATGGATAATCAAGTAAACCAAGTAAAAGTTGTTTCAATCCAGTAAATGTTACTATTATGTTTACTTTGTAAAAATAATTTCACACATGTAACAAAACCTAAAGGTAGACATTTTTATAGTTATACTACAAGGCCTTTTATTTGCTAAAATGGTGTAAACTACCAAACAGGTTACAGAAGGCATGATGAAGAGTAGAAAAGAAGGAAAGAAGAATTCTCCTTGGCAAGTATGAATTCACATGCCTTTAGCTGGGAGAGGGCTCCTGGTGAAGGTAACGGTGGCTGTGTTCTTCTGGTAGGCATACTTGATCTCAATGGATGCTCGGAACCAGCAGCAAACAAACTGCTATAGGACTGGATTTGCATAACTGGGTCATTAACTGTCAGCTGTTGTTCTCTCTTTGGGGAATAACTGTCAGTAGGCGGGTGAGCCTTCCTTTGCTGCCTTGCAAAAAGTGTGGGAAAGATAACTTAATTCACAGTGAGGAAATAAAGCTTCTTTCTATTTCTGTTGGAAATGATAAAGCATTAGGAGAGACTGGGGCTTGTTGTCACATGGGGAAGATGTCACAATAACAAGGTATACCTTAACTGTAAGGTTTTGAGTCTTAAAGGAATAGTTCACCCTAGAGTTATTATAGTTCTGTCAGGACCACTATCGTCAAAATGTTTGACATTTAGCGTACAGTTTGGAATTGATGGTATGGTTCTGTTCTCGGAAAAACTCCCTGCCCATCCATGCAGCTTGGGAGAGCAGCAATAACCGCCCCCAACAAGGTAATAAAAAAATAAAAATAAAAAATAAAAATAAAAAAATAAAATGCGTTACAAACTATTTCTCTATTTTATAACTAAAAACTGAAATAAAATAAAAAATATATTAAAACTGTTTAAAAAAAGACTAATAAAAATAACGGAATCACAACAAAATTTTATTTGTAAAACAGCTAAAACTGAAAGAAAAGATCTATTAAAAACTGTAGCATACATAAATTACAAAAGCAATTTAAATTAAAATGAAGATGAAAAACACACAAATACATAGAAATAGTTCAAAATAGTAATACAATAGTAATAAAAACTAATAGCATCTCATTGATACCTAGATAAAATAGGAAAATAATAATCCTTTACTCATCACAGTTTCATTCAAAACCTGTTTGACTTCTGCGGCACACAAAAGCAGATATTTTAAAGAATGTTTTTGTCCCCAAAAAAAGATGGTCTAAAAGGCTCTAAAACATCACTGGACCCCATTGGCTGTAATTTTATGAAAACAGAAGAAAGTCAAACAGGTTTGGAATAACATGAGGGTGAGTCTTTGTGGACATGAACCAGGGTCTTAAACTGTGTCAACTTAACAAATTTATTTTCACTGGAGAAAAATAAGAATAACCCTTTTATTACAGCTTTATGGATGTTTTCAGGATACATAATGACTACAAATTAAATATTTGGTCAAATGTTGATTCAGGGAATTCTAAAGATTTCCTGTGTACACCTCTAAGCAATATTCTAACTTAATTGCACTGAACCAAAAAGCTTTGATACTATAGTCTTTGACCTGGAATACCTCAACAGTTTGCCTGCCCTCTGATGCTTTTCATTCCAACAAAAGCTGTTCCGCTAAACATTGACACACTGTAATAAATCAGAGTGATTTTGTTGTCAAAGCTGATGGTGAACTGGAAAGTGGTCAAGTCCAGCTATCAAGATTTTTAAGAATCATCCCATTAAGATCCATTTACGTAAGAGTTTCCTTAATTTTAGAAAGGATCACAGACCTTTAGAGACTGATGCTGATGAAAATACATATGTTGTTCCAGCACATCTGGGAACAGTGCGATAAGAATAATGCCCATTTGAAAGTGACGTGACATAAAGCCAAGTATGGTGACCCATACTCAGAATTCGTGCTCTGCATTTAACCCATCCAAAGTGCACACACACAGCAGTGAACACACAAACCATGAACACACACCCAGAGCAGTGGGCAGCCATTTATGCTGTGGCACACGGGGAGCAGTTGGGGGTTCGACTAGAACTCACAACCTTAGGCAAACTCTCTAACCACTAAGCCATGACTTCCCTACTTGATTACACTGGCACAGATTTGCACAAACCAAAGATGATAGACAGAAAAAAAATTAAAAGAAAAAAAAAGGTCATTTGAGGACAAGGTATAATACTTATAAATAGCTGTTCATTACATCAGTTCGTTAAATGCTGCATGGGAATTGTTTAAAGTTAAAGATAAAATCAGATTGTGACATAATAAACAGAATTCAATTCTAGATATAATATAATATAATATAATATAATATAATATAATATAATATAATATAATATAATATAATATAATATAATATAATATAATATAATATAATATAATATAATATAAACCATTAAAAAGAGATATTCTTTATCAAACTCTGCCACTCCCCCCTAAAACAGCGTTTTCAGTTACCGCAGTTAGTGTTGAAGCAGCCATGTCAGGGAGATGCTGTGTGTATTTAGGCCACAGCAAAATCACTTTATTTGGCCTTCAGAAACTAGATGCATTTAGGAATCTTTAAGATTACTTACAAAAGAGCAGCATTGCATTATGGACGACCGTTTCGTGAACCTAGGAGAGGAGGTAATTCTGATTTTGCTACGACAATCCGGCGCTTCTGAATCAGCTATGTCAGTATTTTATATTATTAATTGAAGTATTTGCTCTTGATTGTTCAAATGTACAATTTTGTGCATCTTGTGTGTGTATGTGACAGAGAGAGAAAGAGAGAGAGAGAGAGAGAGAGAGGGTCACACAGTGGAGTCATCTGTCTTAACCGTCCGTGGCTTGTGTACTACAGACACATATGAGCTTGAACTGATGGTAAAACGGAGGACATTATTAACTGTCTTTACATTTACATTTGTCTTTACATTTTTTGAAAGATGAAGCTTGCGAGTCGCGATTATGGAAAGGGGCATTACATTTCAGATTAGTGCTTGCAGTGTTCAGCCAATCACAATGCACTGGGTCAGTTGGCCAATCAGAGCAGATTGTGCTTGTCAGAAGGAGGGATTTTGTAGAAAATGACTTGTTCGAGAGAGGCGGGGCATAAAGGACCTATAATACTGTACAGTATTTGAAAAATAATGTGTTTTTTGCACATTAAAGCATGTCAACTTATTCTGTTACACCAAATACACCAAATAATGATCTTCAAAAAAGCATCATACGACCCCTTTAAGTTCACGATGAACAAGATTTAAAGTGGCTTGATGTTTTGATTTTGTGTGAGCGTGCAGTGCCAATCCCAGATGTAACATTCGGCGTGATGATTGGTCAGACTTCACTGCGGTTTGTGTCAGTTACCTCACCGCTGTACATCAAGGCCAGCAGCCACATCCATAAAGCTTTTATACATCCAAAACCTGCCAGCAAACTCACACGCATAATCAGTGCTGATGAGTTGTATGCAACATTTCTGTGGAATTTCAAAATAATCAGAGGCATATACTTTATTGATAAAACATATGATCTAATTTTAATGTGCTTGAAGCATCTTTAGATTTTTTACCTTCAACTTCATGAAGGTAAAAGAAAAATGTCTTTAATATATATGTTTTAAAATACTGAAATAAAGGTACATTAACTTTCAAAAGAAATAGAAAATGTTGAATAAAATAAAATATACATTAAAATAAAATAAAACTTTTAGTCATGTAGGCACCCTTTATCTTTATAGGATTTATAAGATTTTATTTGGTCAAAAAACTACCTGCTCAAACCAATTTTCTAAATGAATGTCAACCTCTCCATGGAAAGAATTACTAATTTATATTTAGCTTTGAGCTATTTTTCTTTTATATTATTTTATGCAACTCCTCTGGGTTAGACACAGTGCACCTCTCAGCATTCTCCACCTTCGGGCTGTATACTCATACAAATGGCTTTGCAAAAAGAATAGCAATTACCTTAATCTGAAATAAATAATTTAATTTATTACTCATGGAGAATAGAGACAAGCATGTTGAAGAGCATTTATTTCTAGCAGAAATACAGTCCAAGTGCACTCAAGTCTTTTATGTTTATAACCATTCTTACTCCTTCTGACTTGGCTGTATTGAGTTGTATGCTTCATTCAAGAATAGAATATTAATACTTTGCACTGGCATAACAAATAAAATAATAATGAGATCTAAATATGAATCATAATTAGTGCATGAAAGACATCATTAGACTCGTAGTATATTTCTTCAGATGTTATGCTCAATCATCTTCTCAGCACAAAACATCCAGAAACTGTCAACAAATATTTACTGACTGTTCAGCAGTAAATAAAATTGAGTACAAAAACACAAAGGATTTGATATAATAGTAAATATTGAAATTAACTTCATACCCATACTGTAACTGCTTAAGAGGCTTTGATATTTATCAAATGTGAGCCAATAATGAAAACTGTGCAAATACATGAATTCAAGGGCTGTTGTTATTAGCAAGTGGTGCCCACATGTTTCAGTCATTGTCAGTACTAATGTGCCGTCCATGTGTAAAACAAAAGTCTTTGGCCTAAAGGGAGGTTTTGGCTTTATGCTACACAGATGTGTGTTTGGAGGGTCATTTGCTGTGGGTGTAGTATTAACCCAACTGACTTAAGTAATGACCTCATGGTCATTTACAATTTTGTGACTTCAAAGAAATGAGGACTGTGTATAATAAAGAGGAACGTTTAGTTCTAGTTGTAAACACACATGCACAGACTATGCTGTGTATTTCAGAGGGGACAACACGATTACAAGTGGAAAAATCTAAATAATAAATGTTTTATTGATAAACGCATATTAAGTCAATACATTTGATGCCATTCTGGTGTAATAGAGACTGCATGATAATATGAAAGATATAATAAATACCCCCCCCCCCCAAAAAAAAATCTAAACAACAGAAGCATTATTTCTTTAAAGATAATCAATGAAGCCAATATGTTTTAAAATATTAATATTTGAAAACCAGAATGATGAACTTACAGGAAGTCAGTTATGTGACAAGAAAACCATAAAAGACCCCATTAGACCCCTCATGACTGTGCGTCAAGGTTAAGCTTTGTTTGCATTTACGCATTTTGATTCACTATAATGCCATTGATTTACTTCTGCGGCAAATCTTTTATTAGTGTGTATGGTTGTGTTTCACCTGGTTTGTATGAAGTCTTCGTACCGAGTTCTAAGAAGGATGTAGAGACAGATGCTTTGATGTAGATCAAACCAGTCTGTATGTTTTAATGTTCCCACATTGCTTCTTTCAGGTGTCAGATCTGTTACTTGACAATATCATTGCAAGTAAATGATTAGCCTACAAACAAACACATTAAGGCTAGTGAAGCACAGCACTTATTAATATAAGCCACAGTAGAGTTCAAACAAACATATTCTTTGCCCTTTGAAGAACGATCACAAATAATTGAAAAGAAAAAACAGTTTAAACTCAAAATAAGGGTACCACATTACTCTCACCTCATAGAGCAGTTCTAGCAAATACACATGTCTTAGCATCTGTATTGTAATAGATTCTAGAGCTGGTTCAGACTGTTGACAGGGAACGTTAAAGGCTGAAACATCACAGAAATATACTGCCTTTATTAACACATGGCTGAGTGCTTCTGATGTTCAGCCATCACGGAAGGTGAAAAAAATACTCCTGCTGTGCAAGCAAAACACCAGAAACCTTTATACCGTCAAAACCTGTGCAGAATTTATGCGCACTGTAATTCATCTGCGGACATAAAACATAGAACATGTTTTCACAGATTTTATACTTCAGATGTCTTGTCTGTAATGAATTTTGCCACAGCTGTGTAGAAGTGGAATATTTCAGCATGTATAACTCAAGTCTGAGAATGTCTTATTTGAGAATTCTGGTAAACAGATGACGCCAGTGATGTTTACTGACTAAATACTGAGAAACCAATGACAGCGAATTAAACCATAACCTAAATAAATATGATAAAAGCCAGAGGCAGAAAAAAAAATCACAGCATTTTGTCATAAATGAACATGAATACATGTTTAGAGTATCTGTGAATTCTATTAATGAAACAGACCTGAAATAAAACATACAGTATGTGATGTTGATACATTGTTGTTGGGCTGCGAAATATAAATTATGGAAAACATGTAGATATGGCTTAGTTTCAACATGGAGAAACAAATCATATAGTGTTGCGGCTTGAACAGTATAGGTCAGATATTTGACAACTGCTATTAACGGTCGGTCACATTTTACTTTTTCTGTGGGAGCCAAGTATTAACAAATGTGTGACTGTATTCTGGAAATAAGCCTTAAAAATGCCTGTATTAATAAAGCATTTTATGAAGAAAAAAGTTGCTTATAATAAGTGGACAACACCATTTATTCCTTTCCTTTCCTTTAATCCATATTTAGGATTAATTTGAGTGGCAAACCACTTTTAGCCTTGTTCTGTCTGACCAGGGTGTTTGATCTTCTAAAGATTTGGCAGCCTCTTGAGTGGAGCGGGAGGAACAATCTTTGGTGGGCCATTTTAATGACATTGAAAACCCATTGAAGCGTACAGCCAACATGTGCGCCAAACATTTGATTGATGGGAGCAAGTTTAGGGAATTTATGTTCTGCCCGAGGTCAATACTGTTCTTCAGGTTGTTTTTCAGGCACCATAAGGCTGCTTTGCCTATCTGCAAATGGTGTGGGATCTCACGGTTATTGCTTATGAGTCGTATGAGTTCTATATAAAATTCTAATGAAGGTATGCGGTCTGTTGGTCTCTAAGACAATTTCGAGTTTGGCTGTATGATTCATAGCTTCCTAATAGCCAACTCAATTCCGCAACCTAATATAGAAAGATTGCTGGTTTTACATCGACAGCATAATGGCTACCTAAAAAGTAGGCCACCAAATCTGAACTACAGTACATACTGTTTAATGAAGGAAATGGATTAAAATATTAGATTTACAAATGCAACGTTCCTAGATATCCAATTAGCTTCAATGCTGAAATGCAAAAACATCATTAATTTAAGTTAGAGATTACGATCTGTGACGTTTTAAAAATAGCTTATTTTTCATAAAAAAGCGCATTAATTCGCTTCAGGAGGCCTTTATTTACCCCAAGGAGCCATGTGGATATTCTTTATGATGGTTGGATTGCTTTTTATTGGATTTCTTTTGTAATCTTGAAAAATAACACCAATTCACTGCCATATAAGTCTTGGAAGAGCCAAGACATTTAATGTAACTCCGATCGGATTAGTCTGAAAGAAAAAGTTATATATACCTATTATGTTTTTGGACATTCAAAAACATAATGAACAACAGTATTACACTAAATATTTCATTATTAAAAAATGTGCACTGGGATATGAAACTTATTCTTATTTTATTTTTTAATTGGTTTGTTTATCGAAGATGAACTATCCGTATCAGTTGATTCAAGCTACATAATCGAGAACAGTGTTTGATTACAGTGTTTTGATTATGTGGTTTCTTCCCTTGCATTTTTAAAATCCATTCAAACATCTTGGAAAACATTCACTTTCGTATCGGTCAGATATGTCCCTAAACCACTAACCTTCTAAAACGTTTTGGTAGTCTTCCAAACTGCAAGTCTGAGCATTCACATCATAACTGTCAAAAACTTCAGAAACACATTGGACCCCTCTCTCTGAAATCCATTTGTAAATAGGGTCTCTAACCCGAGCAAAGTATTGAATTTCTGGAGAGTGCCTGCCAGGATGGGAACTACACAGGTCAGCTACTGCAGATGACCTGTGTGTGCTGAGCAAAGCCAACAGTGTCAAAACAAGGTAAGACAAACCTTGCCAATATAGGTTGTGTCGTGCCTATGCATCCATCCCCTATGAGCGTCCCAACCTATTAGCAACATTTTGCACTCCCTTTCGTCACATTGCCACAATAACACAGATTCTGTGGGAGGGGGCGCATAGCCTGCCAGTGCTCCAGTTTTGCATGATGGATGAATCCGGTGGCTGCTTGGGACAGATCGTCTGTGGTAATGGCTCTCTAAGGACCCCAATCAGCAATGACTGGAGCTCAGCGGATAAATAATGAGCCACAGGATCCTGCTAGACCCACTCTGGGGGTCCGACAAGTTACCAGCAGCACATTGTGGTACAGAGTCAGCGGTCTGTTTTCAGCAAGATGATATTCATAGCATTAAGGGAGGGAAAGTCAGTTATATACATATATTCTCCTAACATATGCTTTGTTCTGGAAATACAGGCCTACCTGTCATTCCGTATGCACTCGGCAGGTAGAAAAATCTATCCCAAAAGGGAGTGTAAGGTGTGCTGGCTTTACTTTAAACATCACATTGAAATTCTGATGGCTTGTGTGGCTCTGAAAGCCTCTGAAGGCTCCACTGAGATGTTTTTTTTGTAAGGTAAGAAAGCAGTTCTGTGCCATGAGGCATTGAGTGCTATGTTGACATGTTCCTTCAGACAAAAAAACAAAATAAAAAAAATAAATAAAACTGCTGGGAAATCCAGCTTCAAGTCGACATGAAATGGTAATTTATCCTATCATCTAATGCTACATCTACATTAATCTGGATATATTTCAAAACAGTGTTTTTGTTACAAAACACTCTCGGTTCACACTTGTTCACACTGACATATCTGAAGACGCTTTAATCACCTTGTGATTACTTCTGCTTTCTGAGTAAACATTGCAACGTGAAAACATAATTTTCCAATGAAATTCTTAAAAAAAAAAACACACACAGTTTTAACTGGATAAAAAACACTGTCTCAGTGTGGACAAAAGGCCAAAATATAGAGAAAAAGGGGTTTTCATTTTCATCCAGATTAACGTGGGTGTAGCCTAAAGCATATTATTGGTTCATCCATACATGCGTTTCATTTTTTGTAAACATTTTAAGGGACAGTGAATATGAATGCAATTATTGTTCAATAACCCCAGGTTAAAGCACTAAATTAATGACATTTCCCCATTTACAGTGACCTAATCTGAAAAGTGAAAGCTATTTACTTCTTCTTACCAATTAACAATTTGAACTAATACAAACTACAATAAGTGTGTTAATTACAGTGATAATGAAAAATACTTTACTATTTGTATAGAATCTAATAATGTATTAACCACAGTTTATAAACTATGAATTAATATAAACTAATAGTTTGTAAATGATTTGTAAGTACCAGTTGGACCACCTGAAGCTGGTTATATAAGCTGGTAGCAGCTTTTTTTGCTGGTCCAAGATGGTCTACCAGCTACGGCATTCCAAAACGCAGTTACCATCTCAAGCTGGATTTTCCAGCAGGGTAAACACATTTTAAATGGAGTGACAATGCCAGAAGGATACATTTCACATTTACATTTGGTGTAAGCACATTTCTTGTGGCCATTCAGGAAATGAGCCTGATTCCTATACAGCATCTTGGCAAAAGATTAAATTATTACACTTAACAGATGGTTGGGAACGGAAGGAACCAACCAAAGCGGCTGATGATGCCAGCATCCACATGCCAGTATTCCTCTGAGCAACCTTCCTGAAATGGAGCATGAAAACCAACAATATTTATGACGAAAAAAGCGATGCTAGGCATATTCGGTTGGTGACATATAAATGGAGCTAAATGCTTAGTGTTGAAATGCTAATTGCCCCTTTTTCATTAAATAGCTGTTGGAGAGCATTCTGCATGACAAATTCCTAGCTGTGTTGTTTTGTTAAAACAGATCTTGCAATAATCCATCTTTTCTCAAGGGCTGCTAATAGTCTACTGTCTGCAATTCATCTGAGACGCTAAACATCACAGCACAAGAAAAATGACTCTTCCTACTATCATAATTTTGAGTGAGCCTACATTTTGCCATTAACACAAATGCATTTCATATTCACCGTTTTTCATTTCTTAAATGAACTCAGATTTAGACTCTGTAAAGAATGTTTTGTTTCCTAACAAGCCTAGCGCCCAGAGCTGAACTCTTTCAGCTGCTACTCGCGGAGAAAATGGATAATAGTGCTTTACAGTGTGATCACATAAACAGTGATTACTCCTCGATGAAGCTTTCTCTAGAAAAAAAGAACAATCTATTCCCATACATGTCAAGTCAGACGATAAATAATTGGTTTACTGCATAATATTATAGCTCTCAGAGTGGGTGTACATTTAAAGTGGGAACATTATGTAGAAATATGTGATGAGAAAGTCCTTTCTTGTCAAAAGTGGGACAGTTAAAGGTCAGGAGAGTCATGATAGAAATGAGAAGCCGTATTACGATGCACAGGGGATTCATTATACCTTCTTGACACCTATATTTTAATATTTTATAGCATCATAATAAATAATTGTTATAGGAGATATACAGTAAGTACACACCGTAGTATTCTAGTTTATGTGCTGTAACCGGTTTTACAACAATTTATTAATATTTATTCACTGTGTACTGAAAATCCAACCATTTCAGATATACTTACAGTACATGCACGAAGACTTGATTTTTTTTTTTCTTAAAACAAATCATATGAGCAGATACAAAATTGCTGCAACCCCGACCTTACCTAACCACAAGTCAAAACTCAACTACATCTTTTAAAGAAAAGGTCACATATTATTATGTTCACATTAGAAATACAAAGCAGAAATACCACACTTAAAAAAAAAAAAAAAAAAAAAACTATAAATAATAATAATAATAATAATAATAATAATAATAATAATATATATATATATATATATATATATATATATATATATATATATATATATATATATATATATATATATATATATATACTTTAGTATTTCCATCTGATACTAATCACAGTATTTATTTGTTATTTTTTTTGTTTATATACCAATAAACAACTTACGCTACTGTTCAAGTCTGAGGTCAGTAAGATATTTTATTAAAGAAATTAATACTTTTATTCAGCATTGAGTTGATCAAAAGTGTTGATCAAAATATAATAAAAAATATTATAAAATCTCTTTAAAACAAGATAAATACTGTTCTTTTAAACATTTTATTAATCAATGAATCCTGAATATATATATATATATATATATATATATAATATACATTTTAGAATTTTGATAAGGATAATAATTTTTTTTAAGACTGGAGTAATGGCTGCTGAAATTCAGAGAGAAAAATGTATTCCCACAAAGGAATAAATTATATTTTAAAATCTAGAAAAAATCAAAATATTTATTTTAAATTGCAATAATATTTCACAATATTTACTGTTAATAGTTACTGTTCCTTTTATCAAATATCTGCAGCTTTGGAGAACATAAGAGACTTAAAAAAAAAAGAAGGAAAGTCCATACAAACCACATTGGTCAATATTGTACATATTTTAACATTACACATCAATATGCTAATGCAGAAACTTAAACAAATGTTTAAAAAGTAAAAAAAAAAAAAGGACATTAATATAATATATAACCACATTTATTCGAAATTACTGTGTTTTGCAAGACGTCTATGTGGTTATTTTCCTTTTTCTATTTCTATATTTTTCTTTTCTGTGAGCGTTGGGATGTTATACACATATAACCTTGAAGAAAGTCACAGATGCTACAACTCTCTTCCTTATTTTTATCTGATTTACTGTCAGTACTTATTGACAACCTCATTATATTGTGCGGCGAGTTCGGATTGAAAGGTTAATAAGCAGTATGTTTCCAGGGACAAATCTATCTCAGCAGTGTCCCTGGTCTACATCCAATCTTTCTTTGAATTTATCTCCACCTGTCTTGTCGAGACATCAACATCCGTTTGTGGGCCCGGAACTAATTAAAGCCGAATACATGCACGGCATACCCACCAGACCACACAAACACTGAACTGAACAGATGCAAAACATCCCAACTGTGAGACTCAGAGATAACATGAAGCAGAAAGAGTGTGAGGCTACAAACAGCAATTTAGTTTGACAAGGTTGTCATTCCCATTTTTTGTCCTTACCCACTACGTAAACTGATTATAACGTATTTTAAAGTGTCTCTGGTTTTGGCAGGATGGCTATAATTAAGATAGAAGTTCTTGGATGACAGTGGTCTGGGTAATATCGCTCACTCCTCATTTCACACCCGCTGTGATTACACCGTCATTCAGGACGACTGCCAGTGTGGGCCAGTAAGATGTGACATATAGCCACTCCACCTTTGGGGTATTTAGTTTGTTACCTTACTAGGGTGCTATACAATCCTTACTGACAGCTGAGACATGCTCAACAGCAGTATCTCTCATACAACTTATTCAAGTCCTGGCCATCATAACATCTTTTGAGTATGTTAAGGTTTAGAAATAAAAGCAAAACTTAAAGGTAAAGTTCACCCCCCCCCCCCATACAAGATCAAATAAATAAATCAATAATATTTAGCTTTTTATGATCTTCATATCTTTCCAAACCTGTATCCATTTTTGTCCATACAATGAAAGTCAATGGGCTCCAATAATGTTTGGACCCAAACATTTTTCAATTTATCTTTTTATTTATCTATTTATTTTTTATGGGCCACTTCGGTAAGCTGTCTGCCATATTGGATCGGTCAAAACCGGTCCATGAACACTCAAGAGGAAGCCTACTGTGCGTCTGCAACCATTATTATAGGATGTATAAATATCTATATCTGCAATAGACTTCAGCTGATGATTTCGCTAAACTAACACAATACAACAAGACAAATGATTTATGTAAAAATATACCATGGTTTAAAAACCTACAATATTGAGGTACTAATAATAAAAACAACAACAACAACAACAAAAACACACACACACACATTGTCACCTACTGTATGAAAGGTAATCCCGTTTCTTTGCTAGTTCTTGGCGGCTTTTACAACCAGAGGCTGCACAATGTTGTGGCATCTTGGAAAATTCACTGACATTTGCCATGCATAATTTTACAAATGGAAAAACCTTTTACAGGTGAAAATGTGTTGGTTTGTGCTAAAGCCTTTGTCTTGTTGTATTGTGTTAGTTTTGTGTGAGTGATGACATGGTGACTGTTCCTAGATGATAAACGTGTCGATGAATCTGAAGCGGTCAAGTGTGGCATCTATGTATACAGTATGTATCTACTGTATAGGGAAACTACAATCATTATATATGCTTTACTGTAAACCAAACTTGAATTTCAGCACACAGGTTCAGTTTTTAACAGTCAAAGAATGTAAGGTAAGATATTTACAGTAGTATAAATAGTATAGCTAAACTGTTTTACTATAGAAATGTTGAACAACCAATTGTAAAATCATACTATGTAACGTGTAATTACATATGTAATACATACTACTCAAAATTTCACTGTTCTGATGTGAAAATATGGAAAAATATTTATATGATTCATGTAATTCAGAATTGTGAATGTCATAAGTATTTTTCTTCTTTGTTTTCAACATATTAGGCATATAAATGAAACGGAATGGTTGCATATTATTTGCAAACAGTTTAATGATTACTACTTGTTATTTTACCCCTAAGTCAATTTATTTATTTAATTCCTTTCAATAAAGACAATTACCTTTGGGGTCTGTTCTTTAATTACTTCCTTGCCTTTTAGAAAGGTTTCATATTACATTTTGTTCACTTAGGAAGATCATTTAGATGCAAACATTTCAAATTCTTTACAAATAACGTTACAACACTTGAGTCAATATTCTATTGGCATCAAACTTGGTCCTTTTTGCCAAAAAATGTGGAGATTAGCTTGTATTCTTACAAAATACTTGCGTGGATCAAGTTTATGATTAATACTGGCGCACAGGAGAAAAACATTGTGCATTATCTTAAAGCCGATTCAGATTAACATTACTGGGATGTTGCTTGCTCAAATGTTGCATCATATATTCAGTTGTGGAGAAAAATTACATGCGCATCAATACTTCAGCTTGATGAATTATAGACCACTGTAGCTGCTTATGTGACGTCTGTTAAACATACAGCCAGTGGACAGATAGTCATCCTTACACTCAAGTACAAGCTGCTTTGAAATAATTTATATATATATATATATATATATATATATATATATATATATATATATATATATATATATATATATATATATATATATATATATATATATATCTACAGTACCAACAGAAAACAAAAACATGCAATATTTGCTATGCATAGCCTTAGTTTGAGTGGATGACTGATTTCCCTGGAGCTAAATTACACTGTCATCTCAGTAATTATGATTGATTGCTCTGACAAAATGCACATCCCTGTGATAAAAATTCATAAATGGGGGATTTGGACTGATGTGCAGGTGCCATTTTTATATGGAGTGTTGCATAATGTAATGTTACATAGTGCTGGTTTATTTAATGCAAAGGGGAAACAGATTGAAAATGTGAATGATACAGTCCTAAAATGATTTTGTCGTAATCACAACGTAATTTTTATCAACAAAAATTTCAGAGGACCATTTTTTTTCCCACAAGATCACAAATGACTGATAATAGAAGATTGCAACACTTTATATTTCGAGATCTTGAGGACAAACCAGAAGTATAAGCAATAATAATAGTCATGCTTGCTTCAGCCATTTATCTAGCTTATTTACGTATGGAACCTGGATGCGATCTAACACGCAGCGAATAACAGTCCTATTTTCTTGTATTATGGGATTGTGTGTATACGATCCATCACGCCTTGACTCTTCCAATATACAGCTCTGCTGCTACATACCTGTCATCTACAACACAAAGTGAAGAAAAATCTAATTTCCTTCACGCTTCAGAAAACTCTATGAAAAGCCTGAAAAAGCTGATACCACATTGTTGAGTTTAGCATTTTGTGCAAAATGCCTTTCCTAATACCCCATCTGTCATGCAATAACATCAGCTATTGGGTCCAGAGGTGAAGACATCCCTGTGTCACGCACCGCGTTGCCCTCAAAAGATACAGAACATCTGACAAGGCCAGCCAGATCAAAGGCCCAAGAGGTTGTCTGCACATTCTTAACAATATTTGCTTGATAACAGCTGGCAGATTTTCTATGTAACAACATAATAAGAAAAAGGCGCTCATAAGGAAACGGTAAGCTCCTCTCCTTTACCAGAGAGTTCTATTTAAGCAAAAGGCAATACTGTAATGGTGAAGTGGGTCATGAAAACAAGATGCAGATGTTTTGATTTCCTCCATCGCTGGACATGGAGGATCTGAGACTTAATGCCTAATCAAAGAGATCAAAATGCGCGCTTATTGATAGAGAAACAGGAAATCATATCGCGTGTGATGGATGCCTGTGTCGCATGAGGTTTTTGGTGAAGTTTATCACAATATTAAGATCTCTGAACTTTGGGTCAGGGCTACGAGCCAGATGAACTATCAAAGCAGGTGACTGCTCGCAGTCGCACTTTTATAGGTGTTGATGGGAAAGGAGGGACCCATTGACTGCTACAGGATGCTGTTAGACCTCACGCAGGTGATGTAATTAACAGTTCTTCAAAGCGTTGCTTAGTGGACAAGAGAAAACTGATACTAGCTGTGTAGTAAACAAAACATTTAAACAACCCTAAGAACAGGACCGTATTATAGGTAGGAAATGGTTACAAATGTACAAGTTACAAATTTCAGCCATTAGGAATGATGCGTACCTGCAGTCTCATACACCATCCATACCCTTTTTGAAAATGAAGTACATTTTAGCATACTTAAAAATGGGCATTACAGAAAAGGCTTAATTGCAAACCCAATGTAATAATATTATTCAACTGCAGTTAAAATGCATTTAAGTATCTAAACATAATACTTAAATGCATTTTAACTGCAATTAAATGAAAATGTATTATAGTTTACATTTTGGAATTTATTTTCAACTCACTCTTCAACTCTTCATAAGAAGGACTTATGAATTTTGAACATCTTTGAAATATTGTTAAAGTGTAATGTCAAATGTACTGACACGCATTTGTAAACTAAAATATACTTAACCCTCTGTCATTTCTGAACTTGTATGTCATGCTTTTAAATACATTTTTACTGTATATAATAGTAATGAAGAAGTTTCAATTTAGTACAAATAGTAATTTAGTAAAAGTATTAACTTTTTGAATGACACTTGACAGTTAAAATCAAGAACTTCAAATGTTCTTTAGTAGGTAAGTCAACAGATCAAAATAAGTGTACTTTTTATTATTTGACGTATAAAATGTGCACCATTCTTAAATATGCATGACTATGCTTAAGGTTGGCTAAAACATACATGCGTTGTTCCTGCAACATTCCTACACTTTATAAATAAATGAGCATAATAAAAATATAAAATTATACAGCATAACAGTACCGTGCATGCTTTCACAAACAGAGGCTTGTTCTGGCTAAGAGCAGACACATTTATATTCATTTGTGTCATGCATATCACACAGACTTCTCTCTAATGAATCTTATTAGTACATTAATTGCAGCTGGATCATGGCTAATTATTACAATGATTAGTTGAGCAGGCACAGCTGCAAAACAAAGGCCTGCAAAGGAACTGTGGAAAGACAAAATGAAATCTGCAAACCCTTTAAGCTGTTTTTCAGAAAAGTATAAGTCTGCAAAGTATATCATGTATACTATGCACATAGTATCCAAGTTTATCTAAAAATGTGCTAACTTTCCGACATATATATATGTGTGTGTGTGTGTGTGTGTGTGTGTGTGTGTTTGTAAATAGTGACTTGTGCATGCTTTTTAAACAGTAATGGTACAGTGTTGTCACATGACCATTATGAGACAAATTAAAGGAAGACAGTTCTCTCACTACCTCTCTCTATCTCTTTGTTTAATCTGGTTTATTAGACACACTGGACATGGAAGGTTAAGTGTTTTGCAAGATAAAGTAGCTATATGAAAATTTCTATAAGTAGAATATGTATTTGTAAGTAGTTTTTTCAGTATACTCTACACACTATATATTGCAGAAATATTTAAAGTATGATTTTCTCAAAATAGCCTTAATTTTTAAGACTTAAGGCTACGTACATAACTCACAAGATATATTTTAAATGCTTGAGAACATTGAGAGAGACTGTAATGTAAATGTATTAAATACGCATCTAAGAACTGTGAAGTAGCTGAAGGTGTACGTCACTGGCTTTCTGGGAAAATCCTCCAACCCTGGATGGAAAGAAAAGCAATGTGTAAGAAAACAGTTGTGCAGTTCAAACACTGTACTGTTTTAACTTGAAGCACTTTTCACACCAGACTTCTGTCTGACTGTCGCTAGCTGAGAAATGAGACACCTGTGTTTTTCTAAAGGAGATGAGAAACAGGTAGCGGACATGCACACAAATGCCTCACACAATCGCCCCATAGTGTGATCAGACGTGAGAAAGGGCCACGGAGAAGAACATGTCAGATACAACACATGGCTTAGTATCTTTCCAGGGTGGATGGCTTCTGGCTGTCAACGGGATAGTGTGTGTGTGTGTGTGTGTGGAGGAGGGGCGAAACACATGTCCCAGATGTGAATGTGAATATTTACATTACATGGTTATGCAGCAAGAGCAAAAGGGCAGATATGAATGACATATTTAAGTAATTTGCAGGTTAAACTTCTACCTTCACATTTTTTAGAGGCACATTATTTACAAAAATATTGAGTCCATTGCTCAACAGGGAAAATGATACGCTTGATCACTTAAGCAGAACAGTTTGCGGTCTCATTCATAAGTGCAGCACAAACAAGGTTGAATATAGTTAAAGATCTGAACAACCCCTAATGTAAAGTATTAGCAATAATAACAATGAAACTTGTGCAAATTAAATTAACATGAACCCAGATCAATTCATGCTGTAAACTGTGACATCTAATGCAGCAAGTCAGAAATTTGTATTTTTTTTTTTTAAACAATTAACTTTTATTTTAAAATGGTTCCAATAAATCTCCTACATGAACTAATCTCTTCATGACCTCTTTCTTTGGAGATCATGAATTATCAGTCCTTTTTAAGTATTTATGTAACTATAAGATTTGCAGGAATAATACTCAATGCTACTTGATAGAGTCATTGTGCAAAGCATTGCCGTATCCCAGCATTTACAATAAATGAAGTCAAACGAAAACAAAATGAAAGGGAAAGGATCACAGACCACTGAAATGTTTATATTTCAATGATATAGAGTCTGGAAAAGAGAGCAAAACACTGGGTACTTTATTATGGAAAAACGTGAAATTGGGAAAAGTCTTATCTGGCACATATTTCAGTCTTTATACAAAAACAGAAGAAAGCTGGCTACAAATCTTGATAATTTATACAAATTCAACAGTTAAAAAAAATATTTTAAGTAAACACCTCTTCTGCTCTGAGAGCACCAACCTCAATATCACCACCTCTCCAGATCCCTGAGGAAAGACTTAAACACTCACACCTACTGTATGTGTGCAGGTGTCTTAATCATGCAAGTCTGACTCTGCATTGTGTGAGTCGATGTGAAAACTGTCTTAGCTAACACATAAGGTACAGCTAGGAACAGCACAGAATCGATGCAGTCGCATCCAATACATTAGAAACTACGCTGATAACTTACACTCACGTTATGACTGAAACTGAATGAAATTATAAATGATTTACTATGGTAATGTACTAATTATGAGGAATTCACATCCTTTGATAGCATGGGAGGCCTATTATTCCACTCTTACACTATTGAAATCACAATGGTGTTTTTTTTTCTGCGTTAAAGGAATATTTTGAAAAATTGCGGAAAATTTACTTGGTTTGAAGTGGATTTGCTTATTACAAACATGCAGTTTTCACTTCAGAAGAAGTTAATTGATGGTCTGGAGTCATGTTGATTACTTGTGGATTTTTTTATCAGTTGTTTGGACTCTCATTCTGACGGCACCCATTCACTGCAGAGGACCCACTGGTGAGCAAGTGATGTAATGCTACATTTCTCCAAATCTGTTCTATTGAAGAAACAAACTACATTTTGGATGAGTAGACCTTCAGCAAATTTTCATTTATGGGGTGAACGATTCCTTTAAAAGGATAGTTCATCCAAAAAGGAAAATGTTTTCATCATATACTCACTCTCATGTTGTCCCAAAGCTGTCCCTTAAATTCATATTTGGTGTTCTTCCGAAAAAAAAAAAAATGCTTTGGAATGACATGAGGTGAGTAAATAAATACAGGATTTTAATTTTGGGGCAAAATATACTTTTAATATACTGCATGATTATACTATAATGTCCAGTACTATTTTAGATATTTTATTTTCTAAACTGTATAATATTCAGCAATATTAGAAAGATCTGAGTATTGACTATCGTTTGCACTTCAGTTTAGTAACTTTGGAAGGAAGGAGAAGACAATGCAAGTAGAAAAATGTGAAGAAACAGGTTTGTCTGGGAATCTGTCTAGACGAAAGCATGACAAATTCTGGGTTTATTCCCTTGAAAACGCTCCCATTACACACGTCTCATTGAAACAATGGATGAATTAGTTCAACTGAAAAATACATTTTTAGAAAGGGCATCTTGAATCAGAAATATTTCATACACTTTTGACATATAACACAGAGCCAGCTGTTTTCTTCGTTTTTTTTCGTCAAGACAACACAAAAGGGAACAAGCTAATACTGACTCGGACATCTGACTTGACATTTGGTAGACCTGTAAAGGGATCGTTCACTCAAACATTTGAATTCTGTTATTTATTCACCCTCATGTCATTCCAAATAAATCTGGTTTCTCATTTCCATGCTACAGCAAAGAATGGGGGACTGGAATTTTACAGAAGCATCAAATAAGATGTTTATAAGACATTTCTATATTCATTCATCACACAAAGCTAGCTTCAGAAAATTTGGAATATTCGTAGTACATGACAGGTTTATTATAATCAAACTAAAAATAAATACTGGGTCCCACTTTATATTAGGTGGCCTTAACTACTATGTACTTACATAAAAATAAGTACAATGTACTTATTGTGTTCATATTGTTTTGTAAAACACTTTTACTGCTATTGAGGTGGGATAGGGGTAAGGTTAGGGAGAGGGTTGGAGGTATGGGTAAGTTTAAGGGTGGGTTAAGGTGTAAAGTATGGGTCAACAGTGTAATTATAAATGTAATTAAAGAAATTAAATTCAGATGTAATTACATGTCGTCTTTTTAAATATAAGTACAATGTAAAAACATGTACACTGAAAAAAAGTTTTCAAGCAGTACCTCATCTAATTAATAATTTGTCTTTCAATTTAGTTTACAATTATTTGTTTCATTTTTCAAATAATATTTTTTTCGTTCAAAACATTGTTGAATATAAATATTTTTCATTAAGTGCTCAACGGAAAAATATTTGTTTGGATGAATGTACAATTTCGAGCATGCCTGCGCATGCGTATTAAACTAAAAAAGCGACGACCAGCCACCTGATCTTAATTCAGGGTTCCCACACATCCCTGCAAATGTTTACCCTGCAATTCATTTTGTGTTTGAGTAGCTGGCTATGGTTCGGCAGTTGGTTCAGTATTTTTAGTAGTATAATCTGTCAAGCCTTGGCAATCAGCTGTTCTAAATGCTGCCAATTTATTTAAGTTTACATTGTATTATGACGGTGTACGCAACAACTCCATACTTGCGTTCTGTTTCAAACTTTTTTTTTTTTTTTTTTGGCCGGTGGATATTATTTGTTGCATCATAAAAAAAAAAGATTTCTGGAAAAAAAAAAAAAATCCTAATTCAATGCTTGTCGAATTCCACAGATTTAAGAAAATGTCAATGTTTGCCAGCTACTAAATGTTAAAAAATGTTTAAAAAAATCTGAAAATGTCAAACTCAGAAGAATGTTAAAAATCTGACACTTTAGTAGCAAGTTACGGATATGTAAAATGTTAATAAAATGATGTATTGAAAATTATTGATGTCTTTTTGGATTAGATTTGTATCAGATGCTATTAATGATGTTTCTTAATGGGAATCATGTTTTATTAAATTAATGTTTTTATTTGTATAAAACTAAATTTCTATTAACTATTCTATTAAGATAAATTAAATCTATATCTGTTGGATTGGATAAAGTTAAATATTTCTAATACATATTTCTTAAATTTAAAACAATTGTTTAATTGAATCTTTATATATTTGATTGAGAAAACTAAATTATTCTAATATTTCTTAAATGAGAAAGTTTGTTTTAATTAAATCTATATCTTTTTGTTTAGATCAAAAATAGAATTTAAATTAATTTACTTTCATCAATCAGGTTTTACTAAATAGTTTTCATAGACAGAGAAAATATTGTTTAGAGCAAGTTATTTATTTTTAATTGGTACAAGTAATAAAATATAGATGTGAACCATTACCCTACATTTTTTTAATTGGTTGAATGAAAAATTTTTTTCAGTGTATGTACACAAAAAGTACATTGTACTAAATTATCAATTAAAATGTAAGTACATAGTAGTTAAGGCCACTTAATATAAAGTGGGTCCAAATACTGTAGTTAACTTGAAAAAAAAATTGAATTTAAAAAACAAAAACAAAACTATAATAGTATTTCAGTCATACTAAAATAACACTGGAACATGGACTACTTTTACAGTGCTTTTCATCCTTGTTGAAGTTTGAAAGCTTCCTTTGTAATTGTACTTTTTTATTTTATTTTTTAATCTTTCAGTTTTTATTGTGTTCAACAGAATGGGTTTAAGGGTGAGAAAACAACAGAATGAAATCTTTGGGTCAGAAGTTTTACTTCATTTCTTTAAAGTCTAAGTGAGAAGGCTCATATCACAAAAATGAAAAAAGAAAAAGAAAAATACAAATAAAATCCTTCATTAAAAAATTGGTGGGATCACCAATTATTCCTACTCACTACATATTCAAAACTTGAGATCAGGAACAAGGATGGACAAAGGCAATAATAAAATAAAGTAACTGCAGGATGAACTAAACAATTCTAAACAAGAACTGTAATTACATATAATGATTCTGGCTCACTGTTTTCCGTGTTAGAGCAAAAACATCACACCGTGTAACGTGTCATTTTATATATTAGGTTCCATTTATACACTCAAACATAGAAGAAAAATATTAAACCAACATTACAAATAAACAATCCCTTACAAAACTATGGCTGTATATTGTTAGAGGAGTGCAATAAGGATTTGTATTTGGTTAGGAGTTACCAGTCAAAGCTTTGCGTTTAAACTACCAGTATGTTGAACCAACTCAAGTCAAAAGCACGCTGCTAGCAGGACTAGCCAATGTTTTGTTTATGATCCTAAAGGTCAGATTTAATAAACACTACTTTTCAAAAGTTTGGGATTTCACGTTTTTGACAGAAGTCTCTCCTGTGCTCACCAAAGCTGCATTTATTTGATCAAAAATACTGTAATTACTCAGTAATATTGTGAAATATTATTAAAATGTAAAACAATGTATATATATATTCCTGGCAAAGCTGAATTTTCCAGTCTTCAGTGTCACGTGATCCTTCAGAGACCATTATAATATGCTGATTTGGTGATCAAGAAACATTAATGAAATGATCTTGAAAACAGTCAGAAATATTTTATTTTTCTATATTTTTATAAAAACTGCGATGCATTTGTCATGGCTCTTCGATGAAAAGAAAGTTCAAAAGAACAGCATTTTTTTTTAATAGAAATCTTTTGTAACATTATGAAAGTCTTTACTGTCACTGTTGATTAATGCATGCATCCTTGCTGAGCAAAAGTATTAGTTTCTTTCAAAAAATACAAATTAAATAATCTTACTGATCCTCAAACTTTTGAACAGTAGTGTAACTGTGAATTCACACTGCTGAATGCCATATTATAACAAGTGGACATTTTCCATCCATATTTAATATTAGTTACGAAACGAGGAAATAAAATCAACTCCATCTTTCTGTTACAGATTTTTGCAAAGTAAGGCAAAGAGAGCTTGCAAGTTCAATTTGCTAACATGACACAGCTTATCGAATGTCCCTTTCCTGTTTTCCTGTCATTTTTGGCAAGATTAATCAAATGGATCCAATTTCATGAACCCAGCAGTTATCTAGCATCATGGGCAGGCATGTCTAGATCAATGGAACATTGATGGAACATGTAAAACCATTGGCACCCCAAACCAAACTTCACATATCACCCGTGCTGCTATGTACAGTGTCAACAAGTCTACAACCTCACGAATCACTTGTCATTTTGACACAACGGATGTGTGTTTATTTTACATTGAGAAAGACTTGGGACATGTTTGGTATATTGATCTCATTTTGTTGATGTTCTGATGATTTTTCGTCCGCACGTTTCCATCAGCAATGATGTGCTCATTAAATATTAATGATTCCAATCATATGAATGGAGAAATGACATTGAAATTTAATTTACATGCAGAGTATTATACCCTCTTGGGGTTGTAGCACTCTCATTCCTTCACAATTTCATACAGCCTCAGGACAAATATTGCCCTTCAAGACTATTAAGCATTGACTAACTAATTAAAATCTAATTTATCATGAGACTTCAAGTATGTATCTATGGGCCACTTCAAGTTAACAACTCCCGTCACGTTTGGGGAGCTTCGCAGTTCTAGACTGTTCCAGAATTCTTGGTTTCACATGTTCAAGCATCCAATGAGGTAAGCCAGGATTGAAGACGTTCTTTGTCAGCCCTAGGATGTCGATTACCTCATTATTGAGAGCTCAGAGAGAACAATTTCTTTACAACATCAGTGAAGTTGCTCCATTAAATGTGTCCATTTCAAGGAGCCATGGTCCTCAAGCCCTGTTTTTCCATGATGTTCCACAGCTTCCGCAGGTTGGACTGAGTGATGGTGTCGTCCGGCTTCAGCTGCAAGGCTCGCAGGTAATTGGCCTCCGCTTCTTGGTGTTTGCCATTGAGATGGAGAATGGCTCCGAGGTTCATTAGGGCTGCCGGATACTATGGAAGAAAAACACCGGACAGTCACTTAAGATAGAAAATAATATCCTTTGCATGCATATTCTCAAGCAAACCCAGGTTCCAGCGAAGCACTGGCATTTCTGAAATATTTTCTGGGTCACATGTCCATAAATTTAGCCAGAATCTCTATGTTATTCTACAGTCTATAACTCTCCTGGATGCACATCATCTGTTTTACTTATGTCAGGGTTACATGTTGAATGCATCAGGCATTAATGGAAACAATATGTTGACTGCGCTCATTCTTCTCACATGAGGAGATTTCAATAGAGGTGTAAATCAGAATGAACCTAAACTAAACCCAACATTCCGTGAGTCCTAACATGGACATAGAAAAACATTTGTTGCAATACTAAAACACAGGAAGGCATGACCAAATTTTAAAACGAGCTGATTTTTATAAGTTAAAAATTTTTAATTGCAAGAAGTCCATTTTTGGACATGCTTCATGCTTCACTTGACACCTCTGAAGGTAGACAGTCATATATTATATAACACTCATGAGAGTAAAACTAACACTAACTGAATTTTTAGGGCAGCTGCCATGGTTTTCCATACAGAAATGTAAAAGGAGACGATTGTTGTAGAATTATACAACGCATAAGTAATATTTTAGCACAATTAGACCCAACAGAGAGACCTCAAACCTCAAAATGAGACTGAGGGACAAATTAACTGCAAACTGTGGCATTAATGGCACTCAAGTGACATATATACCTTCTTCTCTGAGCCAAATATATTCTAAGCCATATTAAGCAATATTTTCACTAGTTTCAAGTTAAAAAAAATAAATTAAAAAAAAAAAAAAATCCATAGAAAACCGGAAAATGTACTTGTGAAGTTCTGTCAGTTTTCTTTAATCCTTAAACACAACGCAAAACAATATACAATTAGAAATAGCAAAGACCTGTAAAAAATTAGTTTAGAAGATTCCTTCATATTAACATAATACATTGGACCCTAATTTTACTGAATTTTCCAGAGTGTTTATCTGAAAAAATTGTGTTTAATATAACCAAAAATGCCTAAAAATCATGGTATGATTTTTTTTAAATCACTGTGAAGTGATACTGTTAATCAAAATTAGATATTCTTAATGCATAAATAAATTTATAAATATTGGTTTAAATTGTAATGGCATTATACAGTTAAATTATTTAATGAAAGTAACTCACCTACATTTTATATTACTTCTATATATATATATATATATATATATATATATATATATATATATATATATATATATATATATATATATATATATAAATATTCATATCATATCCATAAAAAAAAGACTGGCTTCAGTGTGAAAAACAGCTTGGAACCCTTGAATTAAAAAAGTACACCCAAAACATAACATTTTTAGTTCCATGATATATTGAAAAGTCAAGCCCTGGAATTGATATTTATAAGTGCAATTTTATTTTTGTTTTTGTATACTATTCAGAAGGGTGTAACGTTTAATTGTTGTTCAGATGTTTTTAAAGACCCATTACTTTAGATTTCTGTAGAATAGGTCCTTGTGCCTTTACCAGCCAAAAACTATGAATAACTGTCACCACAACATACAGCCTTTCTAGATATTATCAGGTGAGAGGAAGTGCGCAGCGGAGGGGAATCGGCCAGGCTGTGGCCTCAAGACGTTTCCTGACCCCCCTGCTTCCTCTTCACCCTACACTCCATCCACACACTATCCTCACAACACCATCCTGGCATGTAGTCACAGCATCAGCGGTACCAGATGTGGAAAGGATCATGGGATCTTTGTTGAAACAGCTGCTTAGGAGACAAACATCCCTGAAGACAAAAAGTTGAGACACTGCACAACACTGAGGCAGCATTCAGAAAAAATAACAAAAAAACACCAGGACACACACAGACACGCACGCACGCACGCACAAAAACTACTGACTACTGGTATCCAATATCTCGAGATGTAATGTAGTTTGAGTGCACTTCAAAGTAATAACATAAAGGGAATAACATTATTCTTATTATTATTTAATTTTTTTGTGCATTTCAAAGCAAAATACCAACAATATACAAATATACAAAGTTTTCATACTCGTGTATAAAATACAGAGCAAAGGAAAGAAAAAGTTCAAAATACTTGAAATGAAACCCAAAAATGTTTTTACATTTACATCTTTACATATTTTACATCATTATGTAAAATAAAGTTCATCATAACAAATTAATTAGTGATTAATAATGTATTAATAATATTTGTTTAAAAAAAAAATGTCATTATATATATATATATATATATATATATATATATATATATATATATATATATATATAAATAATGAAAATTTAATTATATTATTATTATAAATACAATTTATCAATTTTAAACTCATTCTACTGTTGTTTTAATAAATGTTAATTTGCTGTTTTACAGTTTTTTTTTCTGTGTCTTTACTACCATCATAAACAGGACAGGACAAGACAAGACAAAGTTTTCTTAATCTAAAGTAGACTTTACCTAACAGGCCTCCGATCAGCCATTGAAAATATATTTATAATTTCCATCTTTTCCATTTTGCACTTCTGTCTGGTGAACAGGGCAACTTCGTTTCAAGCAGCTGTACACTGAACATCAAACACATCCACAGATTCCAAAGAAATCAAACAACTGTGTGTTTTGTGAACCTCACAGTACACTTCCCTGACATACTGCGTTTCTTTAAAGTTCGAGACTGATGCTGTGAAAACAAACCCCAAAACCACCAGCAGAGCTTGTACAGTTGATCACTGTTGAGTCACACCATTCAAAGTCAACCACCATGTGTGTGTATGGCACACGTCCCATGTGCGGCACGGCTTGGATACTTACATTGGGTCTCAGGTTGGCTGCTTGTCTGTAGTACTTCTCAGCGGCGTCATTGAGGCTGGCTTGCCTGAAAGAGCAAAACAAACTTTGCGTGATACTTCATCCTGTTGCACAAGTTTAATTAAACCAGTGACATTTGTTGACCAACTTGAATGCTGAAGAAAATTGTGCAGTGGCCAAAGAGGGTTATAAAACTGCCTAACTTTTCACTAGAAAATGTGCCCTCATTTCTTAGGTCATGACCTACAACCTGCTGAATGCTCTTTGAAGATCTTTAGCTTCTTTACAACCACAAGGTTTTATTTGTCATAAAAAAACATATATATCCACTAGCTGCTTGTATCTGCTGGTAGCAATATCTTTTTTGTGAAGAGTTTTCAATATGGAGACAATGACCGTCTGGCAAGAAATGCTGGGTTGTAATGACATAAGAGAGCTGAAAATTTCCTTTATTTATGATAGATGACCACTTTTCTTATACTGGCCGGCTTTATAAACTCAACAAAATGAAAAGAGCCAAGGTTAAACGTTTCAAGATATAGCTTTTTATTAAGGGAAAATAATACGTACTGCAGATAGATGATGGATATATTATTTGTGTGGAAAACATTCCAGTTTCTTAACCTTGCCATAAGGGAAGAGAGATGAATGAGGACGAAGAAAAATGAAGATGATGCGTTGATATACAATTCAGGAAGAAATTTCTACAAGCAATTTCTGCAAATATTATGAGTTGAAGAGAAAAGACTCATTCTATTTATAGTCCCTCCAGAAAAACGCGGATTTTTTTTGTGAATGTTGCAGGTAAAAATCCTTGATTTTGCGGCACGTTCTCTTAAAAAATGCGATGGAATATGCGGAATTTTTTTGCAATTTTATGCAATGAAATTGCGTGAATTTGCAAAAACTGCGGTTTGATGAAAAAGAGAAAAAAAGGTGATTTCCCCCAACACCTTTTTCTCACTAGGCTACTACCTTAATGTAAAGAGTAATTTCTTATTACTTCCTATGATAAGCGAGCATATTAAATCACAGAATATTTTAGTTGCAATCTCTTACTGTAACGTAAACTATTTTACATACTACTAATATAATTACAACTGTAAGTTTTTGGTACTGTTCTGTAACAAAAAAGTGCAATCTTACAACTGTAAAGTTGCATCAACTTCTGAATGAAACTACAACAGTGTTAGTAGCCTAGTGAGAAGGGGGTGTTGGGGGAATCACCTTTTCTCCATTTCATCAAACCACAGTTTTCACAAGTTCTCGCAATATAATTTGGCTCCACTGTCATGTAACAAATCGGGAAACTGCTTCGCGCGTTCTTTTGCGTTTTTTTTTTGTTGGCAAATAAGAATGATTTGCACGCTTCAAGTTTCACCGTGGTTTCACCGCGGGGTTTGCAGATGATGTTCATGTCACGTAATTACGTCACTTCATAAGGTTCCCATGGCAATAGGGGTAAAATGGCGCTTTACTTGTGTGAAGCAAATGCAACATTTTTCAACTTTCTGCTAATATATATGTGAGTTTTTTGCAACGAAAATACAGGGATTATGAAATCATGCTAGCTCCGCATATTTTGCTTTCTGAAATCGGCAATTTATGCGGCAAAAGAGCGGAGTGTTTGAAAAAATGCGAACCCGCATAAATATGCGGCCTTTGGCTGATTATGCATTAAATCAGGCGATCGCGTAATCGCGTTTTTCTGGAGGGACTGTATTTAGGACATACCGTATGCACTGGTGCTTATGTGGACATAGGGCTGCACGATTAATCAAATGTGATTAATCGTAATTGTCATGCGCATGTAGTCAGTAAAGCCGGTTCTTTGATTAGCAGGAAATCTCCATCACCTGCTTTCAGGTGGAGCATCATTTACTACACACAGCCATAGTTCTCTGACAAGGTTTGCAAAATTGCAGAAGATATCATTGTAGATTTATGAAATCAACAAAATTGTTCGTGATAATGACAGCTTTCTCCGTAGTATCTCAGTGAACTACGGCTCTGTGTAGCAAATGCTGCTTCATCTGAGAGCACGTGAAAATACCACATTTAATAACTTTTAACTCCAAATTCACTTCATAACGTCCGTTGAGTGTTTAAAATAAATCCTTATGTGAGATGATGTGACTTCTTAAGACAAATAATATTTCACTGCAATATAAGTATGATAAAGGCTATGTCGATTAGCATTTCATTATATATATACTTTATTATGATGAAAATGATAAGAACTCCGATATTGCCGTAGTCGCGTAAGCATTTAACAAAAACCATGCGTTACTATTATCCCTCCACAATACCGTTTCACAATCCTTTCCTCCTGAACGATGAGTCTGTAATTTTCACATGCACACGCGCACAATAAAACGTGGCTTGATCGTGACCACAACTGTCTGCAGGGACAAATGATTTTGTTGTAATCGACAGTGAGAAAGTGAGCACCCTTAACATAGAATCAAAACTGTGTTAAGACTGGATTGGTCTTCAAGACCACAACTGCAATAAATGATACAAATCTAAAAGACAGCATCAGTTGGATGCTAATATAAACCTCCAAAATACAAAAAATAATTTCTGGCAACCAATTTTTCCTCTTTCCCTGCTCAGTCTACTCATTATTTCATTCCAATGTGGTCATCAAAATTCTGAGAAAAAGCATAAAATAATTCATGACCTGTTGATGTAACCATGTAAGACTGTATTAAATGAAAGCTTCAATGGTAAGCCTTTATTGTACAAAGCTATAGAAATCCTCACTGACAATTGGAGAGGTATGGATTATGGATTAATAACAGGAGCAACGCTCACAGGAGGCAATTTATCTGAAGTCTGACAGCAATTGTCTTGAAATGTATTGTGGAAGGGGTTGAATTTGTTACAAAAGTAGTGCTCTGAAGGAGATTAATTCAGATTTAGAGAACAATAGGCTTTTAGCAGACTGTAGACTACTAGGACTGTCAGACTAAAATCGTTTCTAGGATGCATTTTCTATTTGTATTGACATTTATAAAATATTGCAAAAGTTTGCGCACATCTGTAAGATACACAGGTAATGATGATCTGCGTGAGATAACACGAGGCACTCCTTCTGGCATGGTAATAAAAACTTGTAGTTTGTGATGCCCCGCTATTTTCAAATCTTGTAGTGTGTGCATGTTTAAGATTTTAGGGAAGAAAATCTGTGAAGACTTTCCTTATGTGAGTGCTACAACCATTTCATAATTGATTAGGATTTTAAAACTCCTGTAGTCTGAGCCCCAGCTTAAATCTGATACTTTCACAGAC
The DNA here is from genome assembly GCF_023724105.1 of Carassius gibelio. Classification (NCBI taxonomy): domain Eukaryota; kingdom Metazoa; phylum Chordata; class Actinopteri; order Cypriniformes; family Cyprinidae; genus Carassius; species Carassius gibelio. The sequence continues at coordinate 6,074,358 of NC_068388.1, read as the reverse complement.
AAACACAAAAATATGGGAGAACTAGTTTGGAGGTAGTAAGAGTTGACATTTTACTTTGTATAGAAGTGACACAGTTTGGTAACCAAGGCTCGTTTGAAAAGGGCAAGGAAACAGAGTAAGGAAGCAAACTTGTTGGTGCAGACAGGCCCCTGAGAGCTGTAAGAAAATGCTACACATCTGAAGCGCCCTCGTCCCCACCACACATCAGTCAAATTCGCCCCCCACCCAGGACCCTTCTGCAAATCCTTCCAAGACAAACACACCAGGAAACTGATCTTCAAATGAGTTGGACCGCTAGCTAGCACGAAAGCAGGGGACACAGCTTAAGACTGCAATTAACAAACAAGTGTTCTTGTAGCATAAAGCACCATGCAAAATCTGCTGTAGGGTTGGGATTCTTTTTAGAAAGTGTGTAACTAAATACCATGTGAACTCCATGAAGTAATTATGAGAAGTGTATTCAACAGAAACCTCGAGGCGAGGGGATTAACGCAGGCTTTCCATTACATGTCCTGCAGTGCACCGCAACAGAAAGAAAGCATCCATGCAAATGTGCAGATGGAAAGAGTGAAAGAAAGATACAAAATAAAAAAACATCCTATAATGCAGCCGGTTTTGCTTCAGGATCCAGACTTCACACTGGACATCAAACTGGCAACCCAACACAGAACCAATATTGTTCAATGTAAAAAAAGAGGTCACCATTCACAATCAAAATCAAATAAACTCTAGTTCAATTTCTGGATTTGCACAGAATTTTTAGTACTGTAGTAAACAAAAAATAGTAATGCAATTTGAATTTCAAGGAACATAATTAAGCATGGAAATCTATATAAATCTTGTGTCAACAAAAAGTCAGTAAAGGCTTGTTTGAAAATTTTGGGGAGGTTTTATTAGCCTCGCAGACAAACATAGATTTATGAACCTGAGTGAAGAACATTTCCATTCTAAATACCACTAACTTGTCATTCCGATGGAATATCCTTCAATTTATTTACATCTATCTACTGTATCTATCTATCTATCTATCTATCTATCTATCTATCTATCTATCTATCTATCTATCTATCTATCTATCTATCTATCTATCTATCTATCTATCTATCTATCTAGTATTGTATTGTATCATATAAAGTATAATGAAGTATTTAATGTCTATGAAGTATGTTAGTATTATAAAGTATGTAATGCATTTATTTTTTCATTTTTTCCTGCTGGCTGCAACTCTGTAAGAACAAACCGGTGACACATTGTTGGTTTGCAAACCACCAGCTGACAACCAACTGGATGCTGTGTGCCACAGAAATGTTGATGTTTGTCCAGGAATTATGGGTGTTTAATCATAGCAAAAAAAATGTTGTCCGAATGGATTTAGCGTGTCCTCCTCACCTGAGCATGTGAGCTGCACTGAAAACCACATCAAATTCTTCACTGTCCAACTGGGCGGCTTTCCCTGCCATTTCAGCGGCCTCCAAAATCCGCGAGTCCTCCAGCAAAAACTGACCTAAGGAATAAGAAAAAAAAAAAAACAGGGGATTTTTTATTTTATATTTGCTTTTACTCCTTCGGAAAGACATATGGGAAATATTTCCTTTGGCTGTGGGACGGATAGTTTGGTCTGCCCTCTCAATGATTTTGTGAAACATGAGATAAGTAAGGGCGCTTTACGAAACATCTGACAGAGCATTTGTCCAATTGAGATTTCTCCGATAGGCATGTTTCCGTGACTAATTAAATGCTTACTCCTGTAAGGTTGAGGAAAGGGGACTGACTGGGATCTGAATCCTCTGCAGTATTGTTGCTTGAGGCATCAGTCAAGACTAAAGTGGAATAAATAACCTGCCTGTATTTGGCGAAACTGCTCTCTACACTTCTGAACACTACTGTGTCAGAACCAAATATCTATTCCCAAACAGCAATGGATAAGTAAAAAATCTGGCATGAATAAGCTCTTTTCAAACTATCTTTATCTGGTAAATGACAGTGGTGGTCTATAATGCGAAACGGAAAATACAAAGCAGCAGCCACGTTCCCCGATACAGTGGTTATGCACTAGAGAACAATAGAAGGAAATACAAGATCATCCTTATGGTCTTTGGACAGTACGAGCTCTAAAGATGTCTGATCAGACATGTACTAAATTATATTACACAGATGCCTTGGCAGCGATCGAGTGGAAAACATATTGTCGGAGGTTAGCCAGTGATTCTGTGTTTATCAGGACAAAATCCATACATGGGAGCATCCAGGGACAGGTTTGTAAATCTCTAGGATCTGATGGGAAAAAATGGTACAAGAAAGACTCCAATGCAATATTTTTATATCATACAAGAATAATACAAGATATTAGAAATGCATATTGTATAGTATTAATGCATTTAGATTTTTTTTTAATGTTTTCAAAACCCTAACCCTAACCCTAACCCTGACAGTTTAGTTTTTGTCATTTTTCACATTATCATAAACTAAAATAATCCTTTAATCAACATTTTCTTTTTAGTCTGTAAAACTGGTTAAAATTATTAAAAATGGCACAATAAAAAGTTTATTAAACTGACGTTCATCAAACACTATGACTGAAAAAATGTTAAATTAATGCTGAAAATAAGGATGTGATGCACAAAAAGTTATAATTTGAGAAAAGGTGCTGAAATGAAGCAAAAATACTGTATGGAGGTAAAAAAAAAAAAAAAAAATCCCAAGGAAGTAAACTGAGCTTCAATAATCTCTATTGGCGAAAATGACCTCAGGATATAATTTGGCAAAATCACAAAAGAGGGAGTGATGCTTTTTCCTCAGAGGAATAAGACCTCGTTATCTCTCTCTGCTCGCTGAGGCGTGGGACGATTCGTCTCACTGGAATAACATCTGTATATCAGGTACGCTTCAGAGAACACCGAAACAATGATTTCCTGCACGGCACCATCTATCTTGCTGTGGAAGAGCCTACAAACGTAACTTCAATTACAAGACAAATGCCTGCTAAAGAACTAAATGCGAACAATTATGGCCAACATGGAGTTCAGGAGAAACCGCACAATGTGTATTTCACGAATTTCACCATGTCAGCAAAGCTAGAGTAGATGCAATGCGTGCATTCAAATGACCTCATTATCTTTGCATTACTGGATGACTAGCTGATGTCGTTTCAGCCCATGTGTGCATGTTTAGGAGAAGTAATACCAACCATAATGCATATAGCAGTTTCCTTTCGTAGGATCCAGCTCGATCGCCTTGAGAAAGAACTTCTCCGCTTCTGTTTTCTGACCCTGAAATGAAAAACAAACAAAGCATATCAGGAATTTCTTCACGGCGAGGGTTTCATGAAAACTTTCTTTTTTCAATTCGTAACCTTTGTCTTGATATATAATGTTCACTAGAGCAACAGGAAATGTGTTTAGCAATTCCAGTGCTGCTACAACTGCACACTTTTGACTCGATTAATAATTAAGAATTATCCTTAAATAAAAACTACATTTATAACAGACAAAAACAACAAAAAAAGTTTCCATTTTATGGTCTACAAATAAAATGATAGTTTATATTTAATGCAATGGGATGCATCATGACTGTATATTATGCTACTAAATAAATGCAATTTTTATTTAAGAAACAGTTTTATTTGACAAAAAGAAAGAGACCCCTGAATGACAAGAGAATGAAAAACCGAGAGAACATTTAGTGTCATTATATAAAAATATTCCAGAGAACTGAGTGATAAAAACCAAATACATCTCCAGTACATCTTAAAACCTGAAGAATTCATACTGGTTCCAGTCTGAGATGTATAATAATACCCTGTTCTCACGATTCACTTGATTAACCATGCATGGATTTATCTGCAGACCAGATGCAAAAGAGTGATATATTTTTATTTACACTATATCATTTAAATGTGTAACTTTAAATCAATGCATTGCACTCACAGTGATGCCTACACTTGATAGAGGAAGTGCTGTTTAATGTTAGACATGGATGTTTGCAAACTTACACCATGTCAAGAGTCTGAAAAAAATAAAGAAAGAGTCACTTGGAACATTTTTGGGTGAAAAAAATTGAATTATAATATTTTAATAATTTAAAACAAGTTTTTATTTTAATATATCTTAAAATCAAATTGATTCCTTAGATGCAAAGCTGAATTTTCAGCGGCCCATTACTCTTTAGTGTCACATGATCCTTCATAAAGCATTCAAATTTGCTGACTTGATGCTTAAGAAACATCTCCTATCAATATCAATGTGTTAATGTTTTAATTTCCTTAAAAACATCTTATTGACCCCAAAATGTTTGAACAGTGGAGTACATTAAAATTCTGTTTTGTTTCATTTGAAAAAATGCATGTCTATGTCATACACAGAGGTTGTGTTATCATTCTAAAGCAATATCCTGCTTTACCCCTTCCCTCTGAACACACACACACACACACCCACACACACACACACACACACACACACCCCTGTGCTGGACCCCTGACCCTTTAATCTTAGCATGACATCAGAGAGACAACAGACACACGGCTGTTCCAACATCTCTGGTGTTCATGAACGGATTCTGAGCCTGATTAGCGGCGGAAATGAGAGAATTCAATAACACAGCTGAAACCCTCACACATACACATACATAGACACACTCGCATCCCTGGGGTTGGGCTCTTTGCCCTGGTGAGTTTGTGAGGGGAGGTCAGGGAAGGTCAGCACAGCAGGGGAAAGGACGGAGTGAGTTTCATCATGTCTCCCTCTTTTGACCCCTGACCGTGAAGATTTCCCTGTTCCCCACCAGGAAATGATGACAGGACAGAGTGATGCTAACAGGATGAGCACTGCCTTCTCATTCATTTATATTTTTAGATTAATTAATGACATCATGACGCAGGGAGAAATGAGAGTTAGGACTTTTTCAGAAATAATTCTGTTCTTTGGAAGTTCCTATTAAATCAAAGATTCCTGAAGAAAAAAAAAAAAACTTGCAAATTCAAAAAAAAAAAAAAAAACAGCTTTCATAATAAGATATGTTTCCTGAGCATCAATTCTGCACATTAGAAAGATTTTCAAAGGATGACTTGACACTGAAGACTGGAGTAATGAAGCTTTGCCAACACAGGAATAAATAACATTTTAAAACATATTCCAATAGAAAACGATTATTTTACATTTTAATAATACTTCACAATAAAAAAAAAATTAAGAGCCAATCTAAACCAATCTTAACCCCTTACTAGTAACCCCCCTTTTTTGGCATGGAGACCGAAATTACATACCCAAAATAAAAAGGTTTCTGCTCATGATTCTTTCTGACCAGATACATAATCAACCTTTGTTCACAAAGCTGACACTTTAAAGTTTACTGTTCAGGAATCAGAATCACTCAGACTGTTATGATAATAGAGATATATAAGCTCAAACATAAAAACAAAAATAAAAATATTAAAAACATATGTTTTAAATGTATTTAAAAAAATGTTGATGTAGGAAATGAGAGCCATTATTTAGTGCAATCAATTTAATGTTTTAATTCAGTGTAGTTACTTTTTTAAAAGCTATACAATTTAAATAACTATTAGTAATTGTATCTACAGCGATTTTTCTATTGACAGAACAGTTCAGTACTGAAGTACAATAATTATTTTAACAAATAATGAAATGTGTTTAATTTCATGAAATTAATTGGAATATAACAAAAAAAAGTCAACTGACAGCCTAAAAAAAGAATTGTTGCCATGCAAGTACACTAAAAAAATAACAGACAGGTGTACTTCCAAAGCCACATCATGAATGAAACAACATGTTTTAAGTATCATATCGTTGGAACTGAAACAAATACTCACTCCACTTGATCAAACCCGCACAAGTGCTCAAATCTTTTTTCCTTTCATCCATTCAAGTTTATTCAAGGTTAGTGAACAGATCAAATCCCTGCCCAGGCCCACTAACCCCCGAGGTAGCTTCGTTTTCACCCAAAGGATTATGGGTACTCATGTTTTACCCCGTTTCTGCATTAAGCAAGCAGAAACCGCAGGGACCTGAGAGCTTTGAGCTAAAAACTTTCTTCAAAATCAATACGGCTCTGAAGTGGACAACTCTTTTTGAATTTGCTCTCACTTGAGTGAGTTTGATTACAGCTGTACGGCTCTGTGATGGATTGACTTGTTGACTTGTCTCTTGTGGAGTGCCTTGTTCTGGACTCTTCCAGTGGCTTCATTCAAGAAGCTGATATTCAACTGATACAAGAATAAGAAAGAGAGGGACAGAGCCACAGAACCCTTTCATCTGACATTGCTTCTTCTCGGCTGTGTGAAATGATGTAACTGGCAGAAATGTGTGGTTAATCTAAACTGTTTATGAAGACTATGCTATTAATACTACTCTGTTTTTGTTATTTGCACTAAGGTTTGTGCAGTGTCAAGAACATCTAAACAAACAAATTAAGTGCAAATTTGATATACATATAAATATAAAAAACCGTAAGGATGCATTATTTAAAATAAATGCTGTTCTCATGAACTTTTGAACTTCTTATGAACAATTCATCAAAGCATTCTGAGAAATAATGATGATAAGCACAAGACAAAAAATATTTAAAAATAAACCAAAACAGTTATTTGACTGTGCTCTTGATTGAAAAAATATAGTGAGAGAGGACGATGGATATTTCCTTAACGTTTCGGGAGCATGTCAAACTGCTGCTTCACGGTAAGATAATATATTTTTCTTTAGAATCGCGTGCAATGATGAGCCATTCACAATGAAAACAGGAACCTGTATTAAAGTAAACAGGGTCAATGTTGACTTTAAACAATACTGTTTAGTGGAGATTCCATCACATCTCTCATTTGATTTTCTTGTCATAGTAGCTTAATCGTGAAGCTCCATTTCTGTTAGAAGCACCCAGCACAATGCCACTTTCAAAAACACACCGCTTTCCTCGTCATGTCTGCTGAGCTTTCAAAGTTGGTAAATTAAGATGGCACATGAATGAAAAAGGCCTGAAGAGGACCATATGGCCAGAGTGGAAATGAAAGGAGACAGACACAGGTAAATGTGAGACAATCCGCTTAGCATCAGAGCAGGAACTCTTAGAGCCATCGCCTCTCCTCAACCCTTTTTAACACATCTTCTCTCTTATCTGTCCACACGGATTTCTGCAGAGTGAATTCAGACCCCAGGCATAAGGAGGAGTAATCAGGCCTTCTGTTTTTTAGCTAGTTAGCTACTTTTTTGGTTTTAAGTTTCAGTAGCAGAGAGAAAGAAAAAATGCATTTGGTCTTAAGGTACTCGTCTAGGTTTAGATTCATGGATAAAAAGGGTAACTGCTTCTCTTAGACAGAAACCAATGTGTGCTCACGCTTTGTTGTGGCTAAAGTGTGTTTAACGTTCAAAACATATTTTGGTAACACTTTAGAATAAGGTTCCATTAGTTAATGTTAGTTAATGTATTAATTAACATGAACAAACAATGAATAATACATTTATTACTGTATTTATTAATCTTTGTTAATGTTAGTTAATGAAAATACAGTTATTCATTGTTAGTTCATGGTAATTCACAGTGCATTAACTAATGTTAACAAGCACAACTTTTGATTTAAATAATGCATTAGTAAATGTTGAAATTAACATGAACTAAGACTTATAAATGCTGTAGAAGGATTGTTCTTGCTTAGTTCATGTTAACGAAAGTAGTTAACTAACATTAACTAATGGAACCTTATTCTAAAGTGTTACCCATATTTTTTTTTTCTAACAGACAATCATGTTTGAGGTACTAATCAACAATAAAATGTTTGTTTGGGGCCCACTGACTTTTTAATATACATGGACAAATGTTTTCTTTTGTATTCCAAAGAAGAGCCATACAGGTTTGGAAAAACACATAGGATCATAAATTATAATAAAATTTTATTTTAAGTATAAACTATCACTATTCTGATCTAAAAGGGATATTGTATTGGTTGCCCTTTGCTTGTGTTCAAACGTATAACCTTTTGTTTGCAAGCCTAAATATCCAACAACTAGCCAACTCAATCCCTTATTCAGTCAGTGTGCTTAAGAGTGTGAGTTTACCGTCATTGCCAGGAGCTTGCCGTAAGTGAGGTGTGCAGGAATATGGTCTGGTTTGGCTCGGAGAGATTCCTTATACCAGTGTTCTGCCTCGGTCAGTTTGTTCAGCCTCATGTAGGCCTCTCCTGTGAGGGGAGAAGACGGGGTCAGAAGTTAATAAAGCACATAACCACTCCCCTCGCCGGGGTTTATCCCATAACAGAAACGACCCACAAAAATTCAGACACTCGATGAGATGTGATACTGGAGCCCTCGGTCCATTTAAATAAACTGAGCAACTGAGTGAAACCAACATTAAGTGATTGTTTTCTGATCAGCAGCCATTCAGTTATTTATTAGAATTATATAATTTTTTATACTAGATTATTTATAGTTGTTAATTTAGCAATTTTTGCATGTTTTGTACACTTTAAAAATAAGTTTATTTAGTTAACTACTTTAGTTAACATTAACTAAGCATGAACAATACTTCTACAGCTTTTTTTTTTCAAAATGTTTTCAACCTTTACCAATGTATTATTAAAATGCTTGTTAACATTAATACACTGAGAATTAACATGTACTAACAATGAACAACAGTATTTTCATGAATGAACATCAACAAAGATGAATAAATACTGTAATCAATGTATTGTTCATGTTAGTTAATACATTAACTGATATTAACTAATTGGACCTTACTGAAAAGTCTTTAAAAATAAATAAATAAATAAATAAATAAATAAATAAATAAATAAATAAATAAATAAATAAATAAATAAATATTTTTTTGAAACAAATAATTTATGCTCACTCAGGTTGCATTTATTCATAAGTTACTACAGAAAACAAAACTTAAAAAGTAAAAATTACAAAATGTAAATTTTAATATTCTTCAGAAATCATGTGTTTCAAGAAACACGTTTTTTGCTGAATAAAAGTATTCATGAAAAAAAAAATTACCACATATATATAATAATATTTTTTTAAATTATATATATATATATATATATATATATATATATATATATATATATGACAACCTTTGACAACATTTCATGTGACTTTTCAAAATTTAATTTATTAACTTATCAATTAATTAAATAAAAGTATTTATAAATATATAGAAAAAATTTGATGTATAAAAAACTAAAACAAAATGCTAAAATACTGTGCCATTCGGTCAATTCAAAGCCTATCTCTCCCAGAACCAACCCTACTCTTAAAACTGACTCCATGACACGAGAATAAAAAAAAACACACTGGTCCTTAAACAACTTCTAATACCTCAGCCAGCCTCCAGCTTTCACCCACCTGCAAAAACACACGCGCTCCTCTCAGACAGATTATTACAGAAGAGCGTATCAGCTACTTCACTGAGATAACACAGCCTAAACAATGTTAATGTAATGTAATTAGAGCTGAAATAACATAAGCAGAGGGTACGTGACTACACTGGGGTTTCACATGACCGCCATTCTCAAAAGACGTCTGTCCACACTCATGCCATGTTGGTGTCAAATATTGAACACGTAGGTCATTAAAAACGCCTGAAGTCAAATAATGCTGGAATTTTTAGCTATTATTTTAAAGATAAAACAATGTCATACAGAACTAATGACAGCTGGGAATGATGTCGTCACACAAAACTCTCACCATGTTTGTAAATTAACAAGAATATTGCTTTGGAAACGCAGATTTCGAAGAAATACAGAAAACTTGGACTCATTTGGCAAACCTTAAATACAATTCTTTATTCGTCACACATTTTTTTGTGCAATAGAGAAACATGGTTTCTGAAGAGTCCACTATAAAGAATATGATCAAATGGGATCTTGAATTAAGCAATAAAAAAATAATAATAATAAAAAAAAAAAAAACATTACGCTACTGTAATACTTTAATATAGCATGGATGACCCAAAGTGATCAAAAGTTACAATAAAGCCATTTTAGATATGATTTAAAAGACATTCTATTATTTTGAATGTTCTATTTCTCAGAATGTTGACTCAATCTAACCAAAATCAATTCTATAGATCAAAGAAAGCTATGGAAGTGGATTCATAATAATAAAAAAAAAAAAGACTCTGCAAAAACATTAAATTATTTTTATGTTACTTATTTTTTTCATTAAATTAATGTTTATTTATCAAGACTGAATTAAACTGATCAAAAATGGCAGTAAAGATGTGCCACTTAACGAAAGATTGCGACTTCCTTTTAAACTTTCTATTCATCAAATAATCCTGAAAAAAATCTATCACAGTTTCCACAAAAATAATAAACAGCACAACTGCTTTCAACATTGATAATATTGCAAAATGTATTTCTTTTTTAGCTCTAAATCAGTATATTAAAACGATTTCTGAAGGATCATTTGACACTGAAGACCTGAGTAATGGAGCAATGTTTATTTATTCAAATTTTTTTATAAACAGCAGTCATACAAATATATCTGACTCTGGAACAAAGCATTCTAGAGAGTGTTAAACTTACCCATCATATTATAAAGGCTCTGGGGGGCAAACTGCCTGGGCATCTTCTGTATCGCCTCTTTATATACAGATATGGACTCCTGAAAACCGAATTTACCATAAATTCATAAAAAGATACAATTGAAAGCATAAAGTACTCAGACTAAAGGTCTATTCATTCCAAGTCTGAATTTTTACAAACAAAATAAGCCAATTCAATCAAAAGTCCGAAATCTCAAATTGCGATGATCGTTCTATTCAGAGGCTATGATCACTTATGTATTTCCTGAGAAACGCTCACAAATGACACACTTCATATATCAAACAAATCACAATTCAGCATCGGTCTGAAAAGCTGTGGTGTGCAGACTGACTTTTTATACTTTCAGTGTAATTTTATTACATCAGATTTGGTGTGTGCATACTTTAAATCTAAAGGCTCTGACTGTGTTGGAGAGCGTCTCACCTCCTGGTGGCCCTGCTCATGAAGAAGCTTTCCCAGGTTATACAGGCAGCTGGTCACTGAGCTCTTGTGTGCATGAGGATCCTTCAGGTTTTCATCTGGGATATCGGCACAAGTGACAAAAGTGCGCTTGGCCTCTTCCAGACGGCCCTGGTTCATCAGGACAATCCCTGTGTTCAAGTAGGCGGCTGAAAGAGAGAGAGAGTAAAAAAAAAAGGTGAAAATAAGTGCAAAAGGTAATGAGGCTTATGGAGGCTCAGAGAAAGACTTCCACTGGGGCTGCAGGAATGAACTAGTTGATTTATGCAGATCAGCGGCCTGCAGTCTAGTCGATGAGGTGCCATTACATATTCACTATCGCCCCGGCCAGAATCAAATCTAAATCAGCAGGGGAATATCCACTCCAGCTGCAGGCTCAATTCTGATGCTCTTAATAGACCATGCATACAAACAGAACCACAGATTTAAATGAGTTTATATCACAGGACGGGACAATTTATCACGACTCATGCAGCAGGGACTCGGGGAAAGCAGACATCTATCACTCTCCTAAGAGCTGCAATATGTGCCTGCTCTGATCTCAAACTGTTGCAGATCTCTCGCAGATGTCTCACAACACATCAACGTGCGAGGAAACGCTACTGCACTAAAGTAGCATGTGAGGGAAGTAGAGAGTGAGGAAATATCTTCGCACCAAAATCCAAGGGGGAATTCTTTATTTGCACCACTGCAAAAACATGACTTGAACCATAATTCTCTATTACTGGGTTATATTACTATTTTACATATTTAATATGTGTTATTTTGTTATTATTTTCCTTTAATTTATAGTGTTTATATTATTCTATAACATTTGTATGTTGTTGGTAGTATTTTGTGCCACTTTTATCCTTTTTTTATTTTTAATATATTAAAAATTATATATATATATATATATATATATATATATATATATATATATATATATATATATATATATATATATATATATATATATATATATATATATATATATATATATATATATATATATATATTCTATTTTCTATTACTTATATTTAAAATAATTTTCTATTTTCACATTTTTTATTTCTGTAATGGCATGGTTGAATTTTCAGTTAAAAACATAAAACGTTGAACTATTACTTATATTTAAAATAATTTTCTATTTTCACATTTTTTATTTCTGTAATGGCATGGTTGAATTTTTAGCAGCCGTTACTGCAGTCTTCACTGTAATATAATCCTTCAGAAGGCATTCTAATATGCTGATTCGCTGCTGTATTTATTATTTTTTTATTTATTTTTTACATTTGTATTTAATATTAATGTTTACTCTTTTGGTTAATAAAATAAATATCCTACAAAACAAGGTAGACTTGACCCTAAACCATCCTTACTATACATTGGTTGACTAGATGATTCTAAAAACATCCATAATGTTACACAATTTTTTTACAAAACGTCTCAATCTTTTGTAAAGTGAAATTGGCTTAAAAATCCCCAGACCCCTCTGCACACATCATCAGAATTGTCTCTCTGGGCAAATCTACTCATTCAAGCAGAGCAGCAATAATTTCCTCCCATGACTCTAAAACCAACATGGGAAATTTTATGAGAAACCTTAAAACAGCCAAAAATGGCACATGCATATCATTTGGATACGGGGCAAGCAAATGAATCCACACCGGGCCAGATAGTATAAAAGGATTTTGGCCTGGATCTTTTTTTTTTCTGTTGAAATCGAATCAAATGTCAATCATTCCTTGACAAGAGTGGAAACAAAGTGACTGTGTGTGCCTGTGAATCATCATTATTATTTCTTTAATGCTGGCCAAGCGTGCGCACACACACACACACAGGCCTTTTAAATTGTAGTTGCCTGGACACAGTTAAGACTGAGTAGGCTTGAAATTGTTAATAAAAAGAAGATCTGTACTTACAAGCCAGCGTTGGCCTGCTCCCAATGGCCAGCTTATAGTAGTGGAGGGCCTCTGAGAATCTGTTGTTTTCCTGGAGCAACAGACCCCTGCAATCCAAAAAGTAGAACAAATGAGAACAAGAACAGTTACAAAGTATGAGTAACATAATTCATTCAAATTAACAAACAAGGAAGAAGTTAACAAAATAAACCATTATATTCACTTTACATCTAAATTTGTTCAGTGATATTTGAGTTAAATAACTATGAAATTGACTTCCAGAGAACTAAAATAAACTCAATGCCCTATGTTTGTACAAATATTACAAAGGCTAGAGGGGAGTCTAAAAAAAAGTTGTTTCCCAAATTCCCAATGTATGACGTCGGGTGCAAAATCTGTCACTCTAAACTCCCTCACTGCTGAGAAATCGAGATGCATCGAGAATCGTTTTGTAATCGCATCATAACTCCATGAATTAAAATCAAATCGAATAGTGAGGTACCTAAGGATCCCCATCCCTAATGCTTTATATGGGTAACCAAGAACTGTGTGTGGTATATGAATTACATATTAAGTGCCTTCATGCCCTGACTGAGGGGGTTAATGTGTCTAGTGAAACCGTCCTCTGGAAGGCTGATGAACCTGGGGACAGTCAGACTCTGGACTCTCAGGAGATTTATTCAGCTTTAAAAAGGAAATATTGATAGAGTCGGCTGTTAGAAGGAAATATGCTCACTCACAGGTTATACAACATATCGGCCATGTTCCTCCGGTAGTACAGAGCATTCCTGTAGGCTTGCTCGGCCTCCACCACTTTTCCCTGGTTCTTGAGAACGTTTCCCAAGTTACCCCAAGCTGAGGAATGAGAAAAGAAATTACACTGATTTATGTATTTATTTTTTCAGAAAAAGAGAGTAGATGAGTGTGCAATTAGAAAAAAGTTAACTGAGTAAAAATAAAATAAAATAAAATAAAATGGCAAAATCGTACCAGGCAGTCATAATATTTCCACAATATTTTATTACGGTTGTATAAAAAATAAATTTATGTAGCAACCAAAATGTCACGTTTCTTTCTGGTAAACCAAAAATGCAAACTGTGTGCCATTTCTTGTTACATTATTGGTTTCATCTTTGATGTGGTCTCAGGAACATCTACAAAACACTTTCCTAAAATTTCACAATGTTGCAATTAGTTTGGCTAGGTTACATCACAACACTACATTGTGAAACTTTATGCAAACGTTTTGTGCTTCCAAAGCACATAGCACACTGGATACAGAATCTGAAATTCATAAAGGGTTTTGAGAGGCACAAGCAAGGAAAAAGGCAATTACATTATATTAATGCAATCTTAGACGCTACTCATGCATAGTACAGTATCTGTGCCATGAAAGGGGCAAGACTGTAAAATTGGATCACGGGAGGTAATTACAAAGTCATATTGAAGTAGGCTTGCTTGATAAATGATTTAAATGAAATTGTGACAATCAATTTAAGAGATTTAAGCAAATGAGGATAACGGCCTGTCATTAATAGATGGATTTCAAACAGAGAGGATGATAATTTAACAGTTCAGTGGCTCTCCTCTACACACAAAATGAATTTAATGCATGTATCCATATGAGTGATAAACTGAGAGAACTTCTAATGATTCTAATGCATTAAATCATCATCTTGAGCTTACAATAAATAAAATATTCTTTGTGCTAATGAAACTTGGAACTTATAAGGTATTTGCGATTGTTTTTATGCCATTAAGCGCTTCGTAAATGTCAATATCACTTACCTAAATTATTTAATTAAATGTTTTAGATTTAAATTGAAATATTTGAGTAATAGACCAAAAAGGAGTACATAAATAAAGAGAGGATGAGGAAACATGATACAACATCCTCAAACCTCAAAACTTTCCAAGATGAGCAACATCGTAATTAATAGTTATTAATTGTTCCTGTGGTTCAAGTGGCAGAGCATTGCATTAGCAGCGCAAGGTTGTGGGTTCGATTCCCAGGGAACACGTCGCTTTGGATAAAAGCATCTGCTATATATAAAAAACTTTACAATTAAACATAAAATGGATTTTTTTTTTACTAAAAACAATTTTTTTTTTTAAATATACTAAAATAACACTGGAAAGCAGGTAGTCATTCAGTAGGAGGTTGAATCTTCTGAATAGCTTGGACTCTGTTAAAATTACCTTTAGCAGGGTTCACAGATATCCCTGATTTGTATAGCATCTCCTCATTCTGCCAGTCATGGTTCCTCAACACCGTCTTAATCCCAAAAAGAAGGACCAGGGCGGCAGAGCAGCCTAGCACTAAAGTTCTGAAGGACTTCCTTCTCAATCTGACATATAAAGATCTCATCCCCACTGCTACCAGCAGGCAGAAGCCCATACTAGGGATGTACAGTACTCGCTCTGCCACCACAAACCCCACATAGAAGAATAGGTTGGTGGCAGGGATGAAGGGAACGCCCAGCAAACCCAATGAGAAGACAACCAAACTCTCTGTGGTGGGTAAAGACGATGAATAGTGTTTTGCAGTACCATTTGTTCCATTCATCTGAACTGAGTTTGAGTAAAAAGTTGAGTGTTCATAATCAGAGCTACAACTGTGTCCATTTGTGGACTTCCCGTTTGCTACATGAGGTGCTTTCCCGTTGGTCTCCTTGCTTCTGGTTGGGTAAAGACAAAGCCCGAACCAAGCCAATGCAAGAAGCGAGGTGTAGAAGGCCACGGTGTGGAGGTTCCGCCAATCTGCGACGCTCCTCAGAAGAGGCAGAGCATCCATTGACCAATCAAAACTTAGCATGTCAGGGCACAGGAGGAGCCAAACGTTCATGGCAGGGAGAAAAAAGAATGTTAGCGTCCTAGTTAGGAAACAAGGACAGTCTGCTGCAGGGTTGTCCGAGTTGGAGAAGTTCGGAGGTTTGTTGCCCATCCAGTAAAGACGGCAAGCCAGAAGGATGATACCCCAGAAGCCCAGCAGAAAAACGCTCAAGAGCAGGTGCAGGTTCTTCTTCTGAGAAACAAAAACAGAGAAAAACAACACGGATGAAAAGAGAAAATTAGCAGATTTTAAGAGCAGATGTGGCAGAATCAAACATAAAATTAACAAAAATAAAATTGGGCTGGGTACATCCAACCCACAACATACAAAAAAAACTTGATTTCATTTAGAAAATGAGAGGTATGCAATAAGGGAGAAAAAAATACATAATATAGCCATTAAGAAAACAAAACAAAACAAAACAATACTAATATATATAAAAAATAATAACCAAACAAAACTAAACAAAAACCAGACAATCAAAATATAACAAAAAAATAAAATATTATTTACATGAACTTACAAAACAGATGAAAACACAAAGTGACTGGAACATTTTAAAAAAGGACACTGCAAAATAATTTTTCTCAATATGGCTTTGGTTTTTCAAACCCTTGTGCTCATGTCTGGACCAGGTCTTGTGGTATTGTTAGTAAATTAATACTAAGATTGAACAATAAGCCAACGTAAATTGAGCCCGGAAAAATAAATACTGGAGCACAATTTGGAACACAAGCAACCTTCATGAGCCATTTGTTGGAGTCTTAAGAGTTATTCAATACATACTGTACCACATGCACATACTACGGTTTCATTGTGACATCAATCCTTGCGAGGCCTGTGGTGGTTAACGAGAATCAGCTCTTTGCATCTCCAGTCACTGCAAACAATTTAAAACTCTTGGCCAAAAGTAGACACACATTTTCCACATTTTTCAGAGAGGCCAGAATAATAAACATAGAGTCACTGACTGCTGGTCAGTGAATACAGCTTGACGTCACAACATAAGGCAGCGCTGCATTCATCTCTGTCTCATACAGCCGGCTTTTTCAGACTTTATAAAACAAACAAGATATGGCCTCATAAAGGTGCCAATACATCATACTGCAGCGCTGATATTAAACACTCTACCATGAAAATGATTTCAGAGTATTTATGGAGTGTTTGAATGTTTTACATGTTAAGTAAAAGGAGGGAATATTGTACAGTTCCTTGTAGAGCAGCTGCAAAAGTTCAGTACGCCTTCCTTTTCGTGTTGATTTTGGATCGAGGACACCCTCAAGCAATTTTATGACTTCCTCCAAACACGGAACTCATTCGGTACAGACGTCAAACAAACACGCAATTGATTACTTCAAGGCCTTCTTTAATTACCATTAAAGGGACAGTTCTCCCCAAAATTAGTATTCTGCAATCTTCTTTTTTCATGTTGTTCCAAACCTGTATGACCTTCTTTGTTAGGGAGGATGTTTACACTGGTTTCCCCCCGAAATTAAAAGTGAATAAGGACAGAGACTGTTGAGAAATTATTTGTCTTATTCACTATATAAGCCATATGAACATTTGTGAAAGAATCTGTGAGATGATAACATAGGAAAGGGCCACATAACACCAAAAAAAGCCTGAATAAAAATTTTGATAATTGTAATTTTTGGTGTTAAAGAATTTTGATATATTTAAAAATAAACTTTTGGTTTTATGAAATGAATATAACATACAATGTGAAATAAATACATTCGCAAAGCCGACCTCCATACTGTACATCATCAGCCCGGAGCTGCTTCTGTGTACAACTGTGGGCGCAAGTTACATTACAGTGATTATTATGTTTTGAATATGGATATTTTTCTTACAAAATTGCATCGATTCGCTACAGGAGGCCTTTGCTCACCCCCCGGAGCCATGTAAGACAATGTTTATTATGGATGGGCACTTTTTATTTCATTTCTTTTGGACTGAAGCAACACAACACCTGCTGAGTGCCATTAAACCGTTTGAAAGATCAAAGACAATTTTTTTATATAACTCAGACTGGATTAGTACGAAAGAGGAAAGTCATAAACACCTAGGATGCCTCGAGGGTGAGTAATGCATGGGCTAATTTAAATTTTTTAATTCTTTAAACTTTGTTTTATGGATTTTTATGGATTTTTCTTTTCTTTTCTTTTTTTTTTAATGTAGGAATTTTTTTTGAAGAAAGTTGTCATTTAAGATTAAATATAAAAAAACTGATGAATTTACAATGAAGAAAGAATCTAAAAATGCAATGGGGTCATTGTTAAATCTGGATATATTTGCATAGAGAATGGTGACTGTTCTTCTTTCTTATATCTATACAACCATCTACAGCTGCCTTCACACACACAACAAAATACATTATGAACATTCTAATGGACAGCTGACAAAAAACAAGACACCAGCTGAGTGACAAAGGCCAAGTGGCATTTTATTTTTTTGCTTGGCAAATTCTGCTATTTCCTTTTGGTTCGACTTGAAAGTCCTGGCATAGTACACTACATCTGTAGTACGGAGGCAATTCCTGTCCCTAATTAGTGAATAACACCAGTAAGAGAGCGAAATCACATAGCATATAGGCATAGTTATTACATCCTTGGAGTCAAAGAATTCCTACCAGGAAAAGGCTTTCAAATGTCTTCACATCTAATGACACTTCACTCCTGAATGTTTCTTTTCATAGATATAGGATTTTCAAAGTGGCCAGGAGAGCTTTGGGGTGATGTATTACCTGTTTTCATCTAGCACTGAAGGACTGTGAATTCAAACAGATGAAAGTATGGGAGACATTCATTCTTTTACATTGATATAAATCTCTGCGAATAAGTGTGGTGATGGGGACACATCTGTCATTTTAGTGCATGTGCGAGCGAATGACTGAACTCCACATGACCCTCTCAGCCAGTCTCACCAAGAGCCTGTAAATATGGGACGTTTCTTGTGCACACACATACAAATATATAAATAAATAAAAAGTCAACTCTATACGAATTACCGGTGGTCTAAGGGCGCTTAAACCCAGTGGGGGTGAGACGGCGCAAGTGAGACAGATTGTGGAGCTCTAGCGGAGTCTGAAGATGTGTCAGTGAGGTCATGCGGGAGTGTGAATGCTTGCACACAGGATTCTCGCTGGATTTATGAGGCGACTGCAGGTTCGGGCTGCACAAACTCTCGAGAACCAGCAAGGATTTTTAGCACTTAAAGGTTTGGAGCCAAAACACAAAGACCCTGGGATTTGCATAGGTTTCAATCAGTTTGTGTGTGTGCGTGTGTGTGTGTGTGTGCATGCAGAAGATACTATGCATGTACAAAATACTCTATTTCAAAATGGAATCAAAACTGTATTTCTGGCAAGGTTATTGTTGTTAAACTAAGAAGAAAAAAATATTTAAAAAATGTGTTTATAGAAACAAAGCTAGAACAAAAACAAAAATAAAAAATAATTAAAGAATAACTGAACTAAAACTAAAGCAAACACTTTAATTAATTTTATTAAACTTGAACAACAACAACAACAACAACAACAACAACAATAATAATAATAATAATAATAATAATAATAATAATAATAATACTAGAATTACAAAAGTGGAAAATATAAAAAAATACATTTAAAATATTAATAAAAACTATAACAGCATATAAATAAAATGTAATAGTGTGATGTTGATCATTCTAAAGATCATTCTAAAGAAAATAAATATTTCATTTAAATCAAAATATTTCATGAAACTGTAAATACTTTCTGTAATGCAAATATGATACACAATTTAATCAAACATATCCCAAAGGATAAAATCAAGTTCCAAACCTTTTTGCCTCAGAATATTCTGTTTTACTCTGAAATAGGTCACAGAACTTAAGACAAAACCTTCCAAAATGTTGTTTGACTTTTCTTGCTGGGAAAAAAAAAAACTTTTCCAATTCTACAACAAGACACCGTATTTGAGAAAGCAGGGATGCGTTTGCCTCATTGAAGAGTACTGATGCACAATGCTGGACAAAATGTAGCTGTGCTTGACCAAGTGAAAACGTCCTCAGGCTGAGTGCACGGAAGAAAAACTGAGAAGCGAGTTTAAGAACACAAACACATAGGAAAACTCTTTTATTCACACTATCTGGCCATCAGACAAACAACAATTGTCACTTCTAGTCTGCCTAGTATCTGGGACAGAGTAAAACACAGCAGACTTAACCACATTCATATGTGCAGCGTGAAGTTACTGCACAAAGACGTCACCATAAAAAAATTGACTAAGCATCATCAATGTTCATCTTCCTGAAACAATATTCAGTTCTCTAGAGATGAGTTTATGCAAGGGAATAATACAAGACAACCAACTAGAAAGGCAGAATAAAATCAGAAAACACCAAACCTTTAGAGAATCTCCATCATCTCCCACATAAACAACAAATGTCCATCTTCATAATACGGCTTCTGTTTTTAGTGTCAGGCCTTCTGCAGCTCAATGTGGTATATAGCTTTTGTCTTATTTTTTTTTTGTCTATAACCCAGTTTTGTCTTGAAATAAGTGGTTTAACACTGCCCGGCAGGAGGGATGGAGGTTTTCTCCTTTCCTCCCATTGTCATTACCTCTCCATCAGTTTGACATGAAACCACTAGAAACAGGCATATGTGGATACAAACCATGAAGATAAAGCACACAACAGACCAATTCAGACGAAAAGTGGAAGAAAGAAAACCATTTTTGGCAGCATTTTTTTTTCAGGACATTTTGGAAAATTTAAGAAGCTCTGGATATTCACAAAAACGCATTTGTAAAAAAAAAAAGAGAAGAGATTTACTGAATAGGGAAGGTAGAAAAAAAACCAGAAGTCATTGTTACACTGTTTTGTGCTCCAAAAAGGTATGATATAATTAGCTGACAATTATTTTAATGTTCATCACTGTTTTCAAGACTGCTGTTTAAATTATATACTTGAAAATAAATAAAAGTAGTAAAAATAAAATGTACAGTCTGAATTATATTTTGCATATCCAATCTCAAACAATACTGATCACTTAAAAAAAAAAAAAGATTAATAAATAACAAAATAAAAAGTTGTTTATAGATTGTGTCAATATTCAGATGTGCAAATAAACTGTGCATCTCTCGAGTTTCTTGATGCATGGTTAATTCGTATATTCAAATAGATTTAATATTTAAAAGGCAAGCTGTATGCCTTGATATAGCTCTTAAATTATGTAAAAATAAAATAAATAAATAATAAATAAATAAAATACAAATTATATATATATATGTGTTTTAATGTCTGTAGGTTTTAATGTGCCACCACATGGAGAACAACATCACAATTACAAAAACTAACTCCATTAGAACTCTTATCTACTCCATCCGCAGGTACACCACAACCTAAATCAGTCCTGCGACTCCCAGCCGCTCAAACAAATGAATTGCACATGGCTGGAAAACATACAAGCCATTCTGCCAGAGCCAACACCCTGTGAGATTTGCGATTCAGCTTCAACGCGCTGAATATTTGCTCTGAAGCTGCTTTGAGCACAGTTATAAACGGATCAAGAAAAAAACAGCCAAGATGCCATATGAGGATTTAGCTTTTAAAATTCACTTAAACCAACAAGCCGCTCTCATATTATGTCCAGATTGCTCTTCTTCCAGGATATTTTGAGCTTTCCTCAAAGTTTCAGAGTAAGGATTTTTTCTTTTTCTAAGTCTGTCAGTGTTTCCAATGCATGCCTCATCACTCTTGGATTTAACCTAAATGACTGATAGAAGAAGAAAGTGATAAATATTGGAATTTCCTTCATGAGTAAATTAGCTGTAATCATGAGGGATTTTGGGAGAGCAGTTGAAGGATAAAAGCAATCCGAGTCTGGGCTAAATATTCTGCTGCTCTTAATGAGACACTTCAAATGAATCCTCATGCAACCTTGGGCCTGAAGACAAATGTAGAGTGCTACTGAAGATGATTTCCTTTTGTGACAGACAGCAGCAAAGATATACAGGAGTTACACTCAGATAACATTTACTGGAGAGACATTTATTGGAGCAGAAGCTGAGATAAGATAAATAAAATAAATTTGAGGAACTGAAATGTCACAAGACATGATCTTCCAAACAACACACCAAGTAAGAGAGAAAATGAGAGAAAGTAATCAAGCAATCAAGAATGCAAGATGCTATCTAATTTGCTGATGAAATCAGACAACCAATAACAATTCAAACTACAAACTACAAAATCAACAGAGAACCACACTCCAGCATTTTCTTAGCCTGAAATATAACAAATAAAGACTTTTATCAGGCCTTTAACACTATTACTTTAAACTGCTACTCTACTTCTAGAAACTACACCAGTTCCTTAGTCAGTGAGAGCTATTGTTTATTTCTTTAACAAAATCTATGGCAAAAAATGTTTGTCAACAGTTTTCCCCTGACGAACACGAGATGATAATAAGGTCATGATTAAATGAACATGCAATGTCGCTGATGAAAAAAGACGAGACCAAAATGTATTTAAAAGATCAAAAACTTTACCAAAACCTTTTTATTTTTTCATTTCAGACTGCTGTACAAGACTCAATTATGCTAAGAGTCATGTTTGTGGTTTCAAGATCTTAAGAGATCAAATCCCCCAATTAGAGCTCAGTCGACTAAAACGAGACTAAAACAGGACAAGTTCACCTAAGTGTTCCTGTAGCTCAGTGGTAGAGCATTGGGTTCGATTCCCAGGGAACACATGTTAGGTAGAAAATGTTAGCCTCAATGCACTGTAATTCGCTTTGGATAAAAACATCTCGTAAATGCAGATCACAATAACTTCATCAACAACTTATCATTCTCTCAATATAAATTAAATTGACTGAACCTTAACCAAACCCCCTAAATTCCTTTACATTCCTTCTTGCTTAAAAAAAAAACAAACATAAAATTTTATTTATATATATATATATATATATATATATATATATATCTGTGTGTGTGCGTTCGTGCGTGCACTAAATATATATGAAAGCTAATATTTGGTATGGTGGGATGTTTGAAGATTTTGATACTTAAAGATGTGCCTGTGTTCCAGATGGCCACAGTCCTACTGTAATCATTCCAGCTCAAACGGGAATGTGCACAGATAAGCTGGCACTACAGATACGCCAAGTGTAACAAACTTCAGAATCAAATGGCAAGTAGATATCTAATTTCTCAAGGTGAATGTTCGGGATCATTTTTGCCCTGTCTTGGATTGCTAAGCTGAAAAGCGTGACGCAGAGCTTGCATTCAAGCCGATGCAAATATGAAACTTTATATTTGACTATTAAAAAGAGACATTTATTACCTAGCAAGGCCACGACAGCGGGAAGCACAAAGGGGATCAGAAAGTTGAAATTATTCTGGCCTTGGGTTTTGATTGCTTTTCTAAACTGCTCTTAGTATTTCAGTCAGGTCAGAAGTCCGATTTGATCACAAACGGAAGAATGACATCTGAAGGATTTATAGGCCTATGTGCCAAAGTATTAAATCTTTCCAAGGTAGCCAAAATAAATGCCTCGCAGCTATGTATCACCACTTTCCAAAAACATGAAGTTTGACCACAAAAGAGGAAAACCTGAAACGCAAATAAAGTGATGAGATTGTGAAACCTCAATCCATTCAAACTCAGAACTGCTCCCTGTGAAAAATTTATTGAGTGCAGCCACAGAGAGACCTCCTAGCATAAACTTCTGCTTCCTAAATCGCTGCTGTTTATTTAGCCTGAATGGTTCGGCGAGCATGTGTGTGTCCACAATCCTCAGCAGCAGTGAAAAGATACAGATTCATCCCTTTCAGGTCACTAAGGTCAAGGAGAACTTTTTGCAAAAAAAAGGGTCAAGGGTCTCACCTCAGTTGAAGTGTGGAAGAGAGAGCTGGTTATTCACTTCCCCCACCGACAATTCATGCTGGACCTGAGACTCGAACTCGCAACCTTCTGGTTACAAGTCTGACTCTCTAACCATTAGGCCAATAACACTAACACTAAACTACTTTTGAGTTTTTTGTAGCTGTTGCAGCTTGGCACTCCTGTGCACCGTCAGCAGAGCTCTCCGAAACTAATCATCTGAACTGAACACAGACTTGTGATTCTGCTGTGTGGGTTATAATGTTGAAACTCTGCTGAGTTTCCAGCCTTGTTGCTGCATCAACGTATAGCAAATCCAGGGCTGTTTGTATTGGCTGCGCTTGACCAAAGAAAACAGGCTGGATGTGAGTGAGTGCCATATGACAAGCTGTGGTATATGGCAGATTCTTTGTGTACATGTAGGCGGCCACCTTGAGGTTATACAGTGTTATACTCTATGCTTCCAGCAACTGTTTCTTAGCACTAAGTACACATAAAGAACATGAAAAACCCTTCAACTTCCCATAAGACGGCGTCAGTAATGGTGTTAAAAGCCTTTCTAAGGAAATTATGGATTCCTGAAGACCACATTTCATCTTCAGCCAGACCAGCGCTGGACCGGAGGAGACAGGCATCAATAAATCAACCAGTCAGCAACTACAACCCAAACAAAGGCTTACTTCGGCCCACGGATTACATTAGGGCTTACAGTAGAAAGACTCTTGCCTCTAGAAAACTCCCGTGAGACACAAAACGAAACTCAAACTGGCTATTTTCTTACTTTTAACCATGTAAGAATTTTTTTAAATACAATGGAAGCGGATGAAGACCAAGAACAGCTGTGATCACTATTTACATTCACTAATATGTTGAATAAGCAGGTCAAACAGGTATGGAGAATATGATGGAATATTATTTTTTGTGTGTAACTATTCCTTTCACCAACTAGTATTTTGCATAGAAACTAGAGTTCAAAAATCGAAATATTTCTCTGAAGATATACAAAATGCACTTATATTATTACTATTTTAAATAGGTGATGAAACCCATTGAAATAAACAAGATATACGGTATGTGCGATGCTATTATAACTTTACTGCATATAATTAAGGAAAGGGGTCACATCATGTGAGCATCATTACTTCATCCATTACTCAGAAAATTGTAAAAAGTTCTAAATCTGCAAAAAGAGACTTCAGTATCTGACAAGGGATTCAATAAGTACAGCCGTGCAAAAGAAATTTACCCAAATCCTCAGAGACAACTCCCAGGTTGTAATTGAAAAAAATGAGCGATAATAAAAAATAAAACAAAACACTCTATATTTGGAAACTAAAGGCAGTGAGAGAAAAGCAATATAAAAGCTCCTACTTCTCTAGGCAAATGTCTGCCGAAAAGATATGGAGACAGAAAAACACAGAAAAATTTAAGGAATGAAAAATATGAACAAGGCAGACACTATTATTAGAAATGGAAAAGAGTGTGAGAATAACTGCACCTATACAGCTCCTATAAACTACAACCAAATAATACAAGAGCACTTTCCAGTAGGGGTGGTGAAAAAAATCGATTATTGATTAATCGCGAGTATGTTATGGACGAGTATGAATCGATTATTACATTTTCAAAAATCGATTTTTTTTTTTTTGCATTTTATTTTGTAAAAAAAATTATACCGGGAGTTGAACGTCACGAACGCGCCCAGTTCCAGTTAGCAAGCAGCCAGAACAGGTGTGTAAAATGGAAAAACCAGGAGCGAGCAACCAACCGAACCACCCAGCTCCATATGGGCTCAAAGCAAGCGTGTGGATTTATTTTGGTTTTCATGGCAGGAGCTCTAACCCTCTTGGCGCCATGGTCGAGTTTACTCGACAAGATGCGGCACTGAATAAAACCGGCCGATTTTGTCAAATAGGGTGTGTAAAATTTCACGCGACCTCCCCTGCACCAGATAGCAGACATGTAATACTTAATCTCTGACTCAAAAAAAGTAATGCTCCTTAACAAAATCTTCGAGAGCGCATTGAATCAGTGCGAAAAAAAAGCGGAGCTAGTGTGAGAGTGAGCCATTTTATCTGACCAATGTTGTCAACGTCAGCGAGTATTGGCATTATATTATTATTATTATCATTATTATTTTTATTATTATCTAATGGCATCAATAAAGCTTCAATAAACCCGCAATGAAGTGTTGGGACTTCTATTCGCGGACACTGATTCTGAAGGGGAATATCTGTATCCAGAAGATGACGGTGATATTGAAAGTGAAAGTACACCAAGCACAAACGGTGAATCCTTTGCCCAATGTAAATGGTCCTTTGCCAAATGTCAGAGGTGTGAACAATGTTTGCAGGGGTCGGAGTGTTCATTGCGAAATTAGCAGGCGTGTTAGTGTTGCGGGGACCAAGCGGGAGATTTTTACCGCGCTAGACATGTATATTTGTCTTCTGACCGCACCTCTCCGCAATCGCGGTGACAGTATTGTAGTGGAAACTTTGTCTAATGCCTCTGGGTATGTTAGACGAGGTCGAAGTATTCATAGGACAGTTAGGAGGCAAGGTGGGGAGTCGCAATGACCCTGACAGTAGTCCGAGCTGTGCACACTCGGCGCGTGCGCGAGGCAGATCTGGCCGCGCTGCTCATAGCAGAAGCAGAGGCGATGTGACACGGGGCATAGATTTTGAACTAAAAAGGTCTTGTCTACTTGTGTTTGTGTGTCATATGAATAAAATATATATGTGCCCCATACATGGAATCAGAGTGCCTGCTGCATGTAGTAAACTGAAAATCCCAACCGCTACATGCATTCGGTTTGTTTCTACCATTTATTAGTAATGATTTACACAGTTTGTTTACTACTTACTGTTGTGAAATGGAAAATCAATAATCGTTAATCGAGAATCGTTAATAATCGAAAATCGACTGTAATCGAATCGGGACTTCAATAATCGTAATCGAATCGAATCGGGAAATCAGACAGATTAACCACCCCTACTTTCCAGTGAGGTTTGAGAGCACTATTTAGCTTCTGTATGTGTTCAAGCACAACTGCGTAAAATTGATAATCATCTCACATTGTTCTCATTTTCTCATGTGTGCTATATTGCTGCTGAATGACAGAGAATGATATCTCTTCAGTACAAAAACATCGCAGTGCTGAAATACAGCTGAAGTGGCAACAAACTAACATTATAGAAAAATGGAGCCGTTCCACTCTAGCATTCATGTCATGAGTAGATGCTTCACGGTTCTGCTGCAGCACTTTAATAACTCCAACGTGCTACAACAAAGACATGAGAAACGGACCATTATTACTCACATAATACAGAATATTACACAGTAAAAAAAGAACTACTGAGGAAAACTGCAATGAAAATTGATGGTGCTATCAAAAAAAAATGTCTTAAATGTTTTCAGTAACATGATTTTGCTTTGATTACACATGAGATATTTATGCCTGCGATTGGATCAAGAGTAGAACCTCAGAAGCGGATCTTCGTGACCCAAATTTGTAAACAAAATCAAGCTAAATGCAAGATTCTGCTTGGCAACTACGTAAGCTTCCCCTTTATTACATTCGGTTTTATAAAGTGGTATACAAAAGCAAATCAATGGGACACGTCAATATTGTAAACGACGGCTGTGAAAAGAACACAAAACTCAAAAGACTGTAAAAATGCTATAAGAACTATAAAAGTATAAAACGGTGGGCTGGAGAAAGATACAAGAGCCCTTTTTCCTGTGCAAATTAGCATAAACAACAAAATATAGCCTACACCGGTGAAATGAGAGAGTGGGTTTACCCTGCAGACGTCCCTGTGATCATTAATCACACTGCTTAAACGGACTCTTTGTTATGATAATTCATATTTCTCCTCTTGGTTTTATAGAAATGAGTGCCTAATGTAGCTAAGAAATCTGTGCAGAATGAGCCCCCAGTAACAACCACCTGTCAATGAAACCTTTAAGTTTACATACTCAAAGATCACTTAGGTTAGATAGGTGGTCTCTGTAAATTACAGAGAGCTGATGGCTGCTGCAGTGATGCAGTCTTTGTATTAAAGGGAACATCAAACTGAAAACCAGAATTTATTTTGTTCCTTTAACATTAGTTCACAATTACCATGTAGCTATACATAGACTTTCGAAACTCTAAACTTCATCCTGGAAAACAAGCTGCACAAAAACGTCATTTAGAATTTACCACAGCTGACATCTGCTTGAACAAACAATTTATTTTAGTTTTTATTTTGTGGTTTTTGAATAAATATTTGTAAGTGCTAATTTATTTCCAGTGTTAAAGTCATCAAATTGCATTATGTATATCATTAACGGTCAAAAGTTTTGAATTTTTTTTTATTTTTTTTTTTATCCCTTATAATCATCAGGCTGCATTTATCTGATTAAAAATCAGTAATACTAAGAAATATGATTCTACTTTAAAATGACAGCTTTCTATTTTAATATATCTTAAAATGTTATTTACTCCAGTGATTCAAAGCTGTATTTTCGGCATCATTACTCCAGTCTTCAGTGTCACATGATACTTCAGAAATTATTCTAATACGATGCATTTGATGCTCAATAATTAATGGTCAAAATCATTATATCAAGGTAAGGTGGAAAATGGTCATGTACAAAATTAGTGTTCCTTGACTGGTGGATTTGAGAGGAAAAAATAAGATGCTACAAAAGTGCAGCATGTGGCCCTTTACGAGTTAACACAAAAGCTGCATCCCAAACGATGCACTATACACTGTGAACTTATGTATTTATACACTATGTACTCAACCATGTACTGTAGGTTATTTCGTCATTTATAATCAGAGCTCCCCCTCCCCCCTTTATACGTAATTAAAGTTGTAACAGTTGAGTGCATGAAGTGTCCAACATTCCACACTTACTAACTTTTTTCAGTTATTTAAGTGCATCATCAGAGTATTTCAAGTGAACTTTTTCTTTTTGGAATTGTTAGTGTCAACTACACTTCTCACACTTATTTATACTACAAAGCATCATAGAATAGTGCATAACTAGCCGAATTGGGATGCAAATAAATCCCTAAAAGCAGTTTTAATTCAGAAAAACACCAAACTGAACTGCAACCCCTGAACATGTTTCCCTAGAATGCAACCAGATGGATTTAATTAAATTAAATTTAATTTATGAATTTATCAGACGCTTTTATCTAAAGCGACATACAGTGCATTCAGGCTATCAATTTTTACCTATCATGTGTTACCGGGGAATCGAACCCCCAACCTTGCTTGATGGCCTTGATTCGTTGCGGAGACTTTAGAGGATTGTCACAAATCTCATTTCGACCTTCAGATGTTCTGCTCACTCAAAGAGTAATTACATGACTTGGCGAGTCAGCTGAGCATTATGCTAATTGATAATTAGGGAGTGAGAAATTATGAGCAGATACAATAAAATGAGCTAATCTGCGAGTCATTTATTTGCAGTCACCAGATAAATAAGATACTCCTTTTATTAGAGATAAAAAGCTTACTGTAGTAGTTTATCACATTTTTTTTTTATAAATAAACGCATTATGAATTAACATTATAAATTCTGTGCATGCATTACAGAAAAATAAAAAACTTATAATACAAAAACCTAAACAAATGAGACTTTGATATTATGTACTGAGTGTTTATTGCAAGACTGAATGAGTTCATTCAAAGGTGAGGCAAGCATGTCAGATATCCAGGTCAGCCAAAACCAATCAGCTACACATGACCATCTTCTCAATCATACCAGATATCTCCAAATTATCAACGGATCATCTCCACTGCAGTGTGGTTGTGTGGGAAGAGCGAGTCTTGTGTTTCCAGATGCATTAACTCAAGTCTGAGGGTAGACAGCAGAAGAGAGCGCTGCTCAGACACAGTAACCACAGAGCACTAAATATAGAGGAGCTGTGACAGATCACTGGATCTGAGCTCTTTAACATATAACTCTGGGAAAAACAAACACTGAAGCCTTGCAACGCTTCTCACGCATCTCTCCGCAAACTAAACAGCAGCTGAAAATGCATGAATTATATCAGACAAGGAAAAGGCAGAAATACGGCACACATTTTCACATGTACAAAAGAAAGATTTCTTGTAACATCTTAAACCTTTTGCTTACACAAGAATTTTTTTTTTTAAACAAGTCGTTTCAGCATCTTACACTAAAATATTTTCAACTGCTTCACTGAAACTACTTTTTGGATGACATCACTAAGCCCTCTTAAATTTCAGCCCCTCAAGCCCTACATTTTTTTAATAAATAGATGGATGGATGGAACATTATTATGCAACATTATTATTAAATGGCCCCTCTTCTGAAACTCCTTTGTTTTTTGGATGACATCCCTAACACTATTGCAAACCCAGAACCCCTTGCTATATATTATTAGCAACTGATTTGCAATCTATCTATCTATCTATCTATCTATCTATCTATCTATCTATCTAGACTATGCTGTGTGTTAGGGAACACTTTTAGGTCTTTTCACACAGTCTTCATCTCTGAATTCCTATGTCTTAAATGTCACAAGTAATGCTGTGCTCTTTTGTGTGAGAGAGCGAGGGCAAAGGGTGGTATGCCCGAATGCACGACAGGATCACTGCTTACGCTGATCTCACAGACACAACAGATTCTTTTAATGCAGAGAGCATAGTATCATCTTTACTTCAAATTCCAATTGGTTGTCAAAGGAAACCAGAAAACAAGACAAAAACAGACAAAAGAATTTGGTTTGAGGCCATTTTGATTGTTGGAACAGCTATACAGAGCAATATAAAAGTTCTCCTGGTGGGCATGTGCTCCTGTATGGGATGATGTCTACAGAGCACCACTTCATCATACATTGACAGAAGGCATTAGAGCAAACGCATACCATCTGTGTGTGCTTGTGTGCATACGTGTCTATGTGTACACACAAGGCCATGTCATAAATTCACACCTGTTCCCTTAAACACAGCCACACACACCCAGAGCTGAACTTAACACATGCTTCATTGACATACCAGGGCTTCCTTCCAACTGAACCACCCACATGGTAAAGCACTTGACTTATCGAATACCACAGTGCTCTTATAGGAAAAAGATGGTAAAAACATGCCTGATTAAAGCTAAATTCCCAATGCCTTTACTTTGGATGTCAAAATGACATTTCATTGTTTTTCTTAGTGGTTTTAGAATATTGAAGTGTATATATTTATAAAATCAGGTATATATTGTGGTCTTTGTAGTTAGACCTATTTTTTAACAATATTATAAAGTTTTATTGAAGCCTGATTCTGCCACAAAAAGAGAAAATCACGCTTTCATTTTAATCACAATTATGTATAAAACCAAAATTATGACATAAGTGAATTTTTTTTGAATGACATTTTTTTTATTGAATGTCAATAGTGCTGCAACGACGCGTCTACAAAATACTAGTACTATAAAAATACGTCGACATGCTTGAATTGCGTCAACGCGTCACACTGTTTGTTTACATCTCGCGGAATGGCATACTGGGAATGGAGAAAAGTCGCATTTTATCACAATAACAGAGACCACTGTTATTACAGACCACTGTAATACTTTAAACAGAGGACAAATAAAATGGCCCTTTGTTCCCTTTGCAAAACCGATATGGTGTACCACTGCAGCACAAATGCGATGCACGAGCACCTCAGAGGAAAACATCCTGGCGCTCTCCGTTGTTCCGGTTTAACTGGTTACCGTGTGATCTGGTGACAAACTTCCTGGTTGAGGTCTGATATTCTTGCGCTTGCGGCATTCTGAAAAGTTGAGATGTTTTTAACTCGATGCGGTGCGGACGCGCCTGGAAAAAACGAGCACGTCACCGCGTCGCTTCCATTATGAGCCTACATTGGAAATAACGAACTTGAGCGTGCAAAAGACGTGATATGTGAACGGCCCCTTAAAAGACAGCGCGCCGCGAGACAACAGTCACAAACCACCGAGCTACCCCAAATCAGCTCCAGATCTCTGGAAACCATGCTAAACCATAGCAGAACCCAGACTACATTTTATGGTTTGTGATGCTAAAGAACATTTCATGACGTCTCAGACAACTGTAAATTTATGGCTACTGTGGTTTAATTATAAATGCTATCATAAACTCATATTTACCATAGTAAAATAATTTTGTTTGCCTCTATTATTTTATACTGTAAAAACTTCAACCACATTGGTTGAAAATGAATAAAGGTTGAAATATTATATTAGAAGTTGTACTTATAATTTTTTTGTAAAGTTATCCAAAGGATTCATTAGCTGATAAAAAAAGAACATTAGATTAATTATTTATTGTAATAAAAATAATCGTTAGATTAGTCGACAGAAAAAACAATCGTTAGTTGCAGCTCTAGATGTCAACTTTTTCCCAATGGACCTTTTTTTAGCAATAATGTCTTCTTATTTTTGTAGTTTTAATTATGAAATTATCAAAATAATTTTGACACCTTAATCTTCAAATTTAGATGCCATCTCAATTTCAACTTTAAATCTCATAATTATGACTATTTGCAATGTCATTTTTATCTTATAACTTTGACTGTCAGAATTTTGACATTTCAACTTTTTTTTAACTTCTTTTTAAATTTCAATTTAGTAGCTCATTATCTGGGCTTTTTATTTGATAACAATGATGATTTTTTTCTTTGAATGGCAGAAATCTGCTTCTATTATGTTTGTTTGCATCATCCACTATTTCAAATACTGTGTATGATATTTATATACTTAATTTGATTTACTACTGGCTAGACTTCATAGTTGTCATTGATGTTCCTAACGCATTTTTCATACTACAATTACATTCAAACAAATTAGAACACAAATTAAAAAATAGAAACAACAGGTAAACAGCTTTTCACTCTTACTGCACAAAGCCATGCAAAATCCTGTCACAATGCTTCTCACAAGTTGACTTTATTAGCTTACCAACAATGCTGTTTGTACTGCGGAAAAATGGCAAAATTGCCAAGTCCTCAGGAAAGACATTTTACAACTTAATTCTGATGAATAAACATTGTGATCTCATTCTGAAAGGTGTGTATGCCAAACATGGTGTGCTAATTGCATCTAACTTCAGTATCTGTTACTGAAAATGAGCCTATTAACTTGTTCCAGAAAATTAGCTAATAAAAGAGCATTTTCCACATAAACATAAATTACACCATAGATTACACCATAAATGCAACAGTTGCCATGCCAACAATGTTACACGTGAGTGTTAGATGTTAAAAACCTTCATTCGTTGTGATGCAGGTTTGATCTTCTCTAAAAAAGTATTTTGTTTTAAACTAAGGGTTACAGATAAAGTTTGAAAGTCTGCGTCAATCTGTGAGCATCAAATTTTAAACTTCTCAGCAAGCATACTTTGATTGGCTGTGAGCGTGGAGGCTTTTTTAAAAGGGTGAGCAATGACCAAAAGCATCATAGAGCTCTAACAGGACTCTCAATAAAACTCCCCCAAGAGCTTTGGAGGGAGACGCTGCCAAAGGCACTTAGATCGCAGCTCCCTGTTAACTCAACATGTGCTTATGCACTTAACTCATTCTCTCTCCTTCTCATGTCTGTACGCACACGCACACGCACACTTATGCTCCATTCTCGAACCAAACATGCTGCCTACCTAGACTGCATTTTAGACATCACAGGCACCCAAATGCAAGCAGTTTCAAAAATACACAACACTTTTTAAAACACCTTGTTTTAGACTAATTCTAAGGCAGTATAACATATTTCCTACTTTTACTCATCCTACTGTTGGCTTAGCAACATGCAATATTGTCAAACTCTATTGGAATCAAATTATTTGAGTCAAAAATCCCACATGGAGCAATTATCAAAGTGTTCAAATTGGTCATTTAGGAGGCTCAATGATAGTTAGGATGCAGACAGTCAAACAGCTCATTAGGTTTTAAAACAGAGCTTTAGATTACTTCCAAGATTCCAGTTGTTCATAAGTAAAATGCTACCCCTATACGTGCTTTGATTTCCTGTGATTTTTCTCAACATCAATGCCTTAATACAGCCACAAAAACACTATTTTTTTCCTTGCCATTTTTGAATTGGCAGAAGAAAAATAGCAATAACGGTATAACCAATTAAATCTTAAAATCATAAATTTTTCTCTTATCAGCCAAGCAGTAAAATAATTAACAGCTTATCTGTATTATTCATAACTTTCATATTGCGTGTCCTTAACATAATTGTCCACAACATCATTTTGCGGTTATGTTAAGAAAACCACAATCTTTTTTTAATTGAAATGGCATTTTAAGATGAAGAACCACTAAAGATTGACTACAAACAATATCACGTTAAACAGACTAAATTTTAATTTCTTACAGCCTCATTTTTACGCATCAAATTAAACATTGCATCCAAGAGAAGATTAGAAAGAAATTCTGAACACTCCAGGGACATTCTAAAAAAAACAAAAACAAAAACACTTTAATGCAGTTTAGAAGCCTTTTGAACTTGAAATAATTTAACAGAATGCACCATCCATCTTCATAATTGTCTTGAGTCAAGACCAGCTGCCCAGGGAGCTTTTACTTATGGGAGACATTATGATTTAGCATCGATATAAAAGTATGGGATGATGTCATAAACTGCATACCACAATTAGATAAGCTTCCCAATTTACGATCACATCACTATTCTCATACAAGCCTACACATTTAATACGGATGGGCAAGCGCAGACACCAAAAGTTCTGCACCAAAACAGAATCATAGACAAGCCACATTGACGGATGCGCTCTAACATCTAAACACTGGTGTTTTTTAGTTTATTCCCCGTTTAGTTTATCGTCTCATTATAGCGAATGAGTCTTCAGGCCCTTGGATGTAGGAAGCAGTTTATCTTCTCAGTAAAACCCATCCAGCTTTCATCTCTGGAATTATTGCTGCACTGTAGCCTGGCAGATGAGAGGTATTTGTCCTTGGGCTTGCAGATCATAAACGTCTTGATGCGTATGTGTTTACATAGTAATTCTGGCTTCCCCTTCAACTCCGCTTTACTCTAAGCTGTCGTAAGTCAGACTGACACGGTCTCTCCTCAAAGAGGAAAATCTGGAATTATTTGCCTCTGACAACGTGCTAATACTATTGAACCGGATGACAGCAATGTGAAAACACAGCCGGCCCTGATGCGGAAAGGATATGTGAAGCACATGGGTTCACGGGCAAATGAATGCTCTCTGGCACATTGTGAAGTGACACATTTCTACTGTACGGCTTAATATAGTTAAAATGACAGCTGGGGCTGATAGAAGAGCTGATGATTGATGGGGAGATGCTCAATCAGAGCGCAGAGAGCTGTCAGATATGAGAGATCATGATCTTTTGTCACCAACATGCCAGACTTCCCAGGATGAAGTGATGTGCGATCACAGAGCCTGTCTGCTGCCGTCTAAGAATAAGCCAAAGCACAGATCAGCCTCCCTCTGAAATGTGATGAGAAGTGAAGCCATACTGGTTCAAAATAGACTTACTATAAGCACAAAAATGTACACCAGAGTCAGAAATGAACTTTTTAAGGGCAAAATGTGCCCATTTTAAGGATATTTTTTTTTTCTCTCTGTAACACATAAATTGCAGAGCATGCCATCCATTTATGTTAAATATATTCAAACTGAATAAATTAACTGAAGTAAAATCTCAGTCTAAACAACTGTTAGCTACAGGTTATAGAAGGTGGAAGATAATACTGAAATTCTGCTTGATATAATAAGCAATAATTATTTTGTTATGGCCGATAACCGACAAATGAGGTTTTAAATTTATTTAGTTTTTCTTCCATTTTAATTATTTTTTATATTATTTCTATATTATTTTGTCTAAATGGATAAGAAAATGTGAATTTATGCATTACCAAGTGATTATATTTTAAAAAATTATATTTATCTTGTATTTATTTTAAAAAAGGTTTTAAATTATTTGTGTTATGTTTAAAGGCATAGCTAGCACAAAAATGAAAATTTTGTCATTTATTCACCAATAAATTGTTTCATACCAGTATGAATTTAAAGGGTTAGTTTATCCAAAAATGAAAATTTTGTGAAAAAGCTTTCTGTCCCTCCAATAGAATTGGTTGAAGCATCAAAAAGAAATTTTGGTCCCAAAAAAAAAAAAGAAAAAAAAAATTACTACTTTATTCAGCATTGTCTTCTCTTTCGGGTCTGTTGTGAGCACGTTCACAACACTGCAGTGACACTGCTGACTTATGACGCTGCTGAACACGTCAACTGAAGTCGTGGCCTAATGGTTAGAGGGTTGGACTCCCAATCGAAGGGTTGTGAGTTCTAGTCTCGGGTCGGACGGAATTGTGGGTGGGGGGAGTGCATGAACAGCTCTCTCTCCACCTTCAATACCACGACTTAGGTGCCCTTGAGCAAGGCATCGAACCCCCAACTGCTCCCCGGGCCCCGCAGCATAAATGGCTGCCCACTGGTCTGGGTGTGTGCTCACAGTGTGTGTGTGTGTGTTCACTGCTCTGTGTGTGTGCATTGCGGATGGGTTAAATGCAGAGCACAAATTCTGAGTATGGGTCACCATACTTGGCTGAATGTCACTTCACTCACTCACTCACTCACTCAACTGTCACAGCAGTCGCACTCACAAGCTCTCGGACTAAATCTAAAATATCTTAAACTGTGTTTCGAAGATAAACTGAGGTCTTACGGATTTGGAACGACATGAGGGTGAGTTATTAATGACATCATTTTTGGATGAACTAACTTTAATTCCTCTGCTGAATGCAAAAGAAGATATTTTTAAGAATGTGGGTGACCAAACAGTTGCTGGTAGCTATTGACATCCAGGGTATGGAAGAACATACTATGGAAGTTAAAGGCTACCAGCAACTGTTTGCTTACCATTCTTCAAAATATCTTCTTTTACATTCAGAAAAAGAAATGAACTCACACAGGATTGGTAAAACATAATGCAAAAATTTGAATTAAAAATTTCATTTTATCCCCTTTAAATGACATGTGACATGATGGCAATGGTAATCTTAATGTAAAAAATATTAATAAATAGGTATGCACTATTAAATATTGAAAAAAGTCCAACATATATTCTGTATCAACAGTTACAATAAAAAAGGTAGTTTTTTGATTGAATACAAACATTATTTAGGAAAAAAATCTTTACACTCTGGCAAGAGAGTTCAATGGACTTGCAATCCTCAGTCCCATTTGTGCACACGTCAGTTTATTTTGCACTGACTAGCTGAGGGTTATGTCAGAAGGTTTTGATGGTCGATGGTAAATCCTCTTGACAATCCAGAGTTGAGCCAAAGTCGACCTGATGGTCAGGTGCTTGAAGAGCAGAAACCTGCACAGTCAGAACCAAGGCACCACTGTGTGCAATCCTTATAATATCATTGATTTCCCTGTCCTGCTCTCTCCACCATACCTTATTTTGCACACATACACATTGACTGCTGCTGTTTATGAGTGATCGCTGCACTAATTGCTGTTCTCATGTAAACACAATACATCCACATCATTAGACCTCATTAAAGGAGCATTCGTTATGATCGTATTATTAACGGCCAGAGTGTAATTTCAGGAGGTTAGCAAGGCCTTTCCAGCCTCACTTGAAAATTTTCCAATTATAAAGGGTTCATTAAAAACAGGACTTTACTGGGGACTGATTTCACCCGTGACGGGTTCGGATGAACGGCAGTTTGAGAAAGCAGAACGGATCATTGAAATCTAAAGAGCCGGCATTCAGCAAACTCCAAATAAAAAAGGGAAACATAGCTGCAATGAGGTTGCCTAAATTAATTGCAATTACAGGTCGCCTTGTGCTGCCAAGCGAAAATACAAACATATCTGACCAGATGTATGTATGTTAATACACCAAACAAACACCAATTTTCTTTTGACTGACCTATGCGCTTTCATTTTTCTACTGCATTATGAAGAAAAAGAAAGAAAAATAATACGGTTTGCTAAGGTTCACTCATTTGATCATACATGCCAAAATGTTTTCCAAATTTTATCCTGATGGAAAGCAAACACCACACATAAAATTGTATTCAAATTATCCACCAGTACACATAAGCACTATCCAAGAATTTAGGATATCGGATTCATTAGTATAAAAACACAGATGGTTTTCCAAATGAGTAAGATAAAGGCCAGTTACCTTTAGGAAGAGAGAGGGAACCTGCTGCAGCTTCAATTTGTGGAAGACAAACACGTCGTACATGGCAGCCACGGCCAGTACAGTCACGCCTTGCTCCTTCCAAAGCATGCTACAGGAAGCACACGCCAAGGTGCCCAAGAACCATGTCCAGCTCCATCCATGAGCACGGCTCGTCCTCAGGGAACAGTGGTGAAAGTAGCAACGCAGGGCCAGGAGGAAGAAGAGGGCAGCTCCTACGTCAGCACGGCCCACGATGCCTGCCACAGCCTCCGTGTGGATGGGGTGAGCGGCAAAGAGAAGCCCGGCCAGCAGGCTCCAGCAACCCGA